>NW_027228509.1:0-38270 GCF_037783145.1 Equus przewalskii
TCCGGCGTGTCCGGCAGGTGGTTCCGGTCTGTCCGACAGGTGTTTCTGGCGTGTCCGGCACGAGGTTCTGGCACGTCTGAGAGGTGGTTCCGGCATGCCCGGCAGGTCATCCCGGAGAGTCCTCCAAGTGGTTCTGGCATAACACGCAAGTGATTTTGGCGTGTCTGGCAGGTTGTTCCGTTGTGCTCGGCAGGTGGTTAAGGCTTGGCCGGCAGGTGGTTCCAGACTGTCCAGGACGTGTTTCCAGCTTCTCCGGCAGGTGGTTCTGGTACGTCTGAGAGGTGGTACCGCCATGGCTGGCAGGCGATTCCGGACCGTCCCCCAGGTGGTTCTGGCATAGCCAGCAGTTGATATTGGCCTGTCCGGCAGGTGGTTCCAGCGAGTCGAACAGGTGGCTCCGGCGTGCTCGGCAGGTGGTTCCGGTCTGTCCGGTAGGTGATTCCGGCGTGTCCGGCACGTGCTTCCGGCACGTCTGAGAGGTGGTTCCGGCATGCGCGACACGTGATTTCAGAGTGTCTGCCAGGTGGTTCTGGCGTACCCGGCAGGTGATTTTGGCGTGTCCGGCAGGTGGTTCCGCCATGCTCGGCAGGTGGTTCAGGCATGGCCGTCACGTGGTTCCAGTCTCTCCAGGTGGTTCCGGTCTGTCCGGTAGGTGATTCCGGCGTGTCCGGCACGTGCTTCCGACACATCTGAGAGGTGGTTCCGGCATGCGCGACAGGTGATTTCGGAGTGTCCGTCAGGTGGTTCTGGCGTAACCGGCAGCTGATTTTGGCGTGTCCGGCATGTGGTTCCAGCAAGCCCGGCAGGTGATTCCGAAGTGTTCCCCAACTGGTTGTGGCGTAGCCGGCAGGTGATTTTTGCGTGTCCGGCAGGTGGTTCTGGCAAGTCGAGCAGGTGGTTCCGGCGTGCTCGGCACGTGCTTCCGGGGTCATTGGCACGTGGTTCTGGCATATCTGAGAGGTGGTTGCGCCATGGCTGGCAGGCGATTCCGGACCGTCCCCCAGGTGGTTCTGGCATAGCCAGCAGTTGATATTGGCCTGTCCGGCATGTGGTTCCAGCGAGTCGAGCAGGTGGTTCCGGCGTGCTCGGCTGGTGCTTCCAGGGTCATTGGCACGGGGTTCTGGCATGTCTGAGAGGTGGTTCCTGCATGCCCGGCAAGTGATTCCGGAGTGTTCGCCAAGTGGTTCTGGCATAGTCGGCAGGTGGTTCCGGTCTGTCCGGCAGGTGGTTCTGTGGTGTCCGGCACGAGGTTCAGTCTGAGAGGCTGTGCCGGCATGCCCCTCACGTGATTTCGGCTTGTCCCCGAAGTGGTGCTGGTGTAGCGGGCAGGTGATTTTGGCGTGTCCGGCAGGTGGTTCAGGCGAGTTGAGCAGGTGGTTGCGACGTGCTCGGCAGGTGCTTCCGGCGTCTCCGGCACGTGTTTCTGGCACATCTGACTGGTGGTTCCGGCATGCCCAAAAGTTGATTCCGGTCTGTCCGGTAGGTGGTTCCGGCGTGCATGGCACGTGGTTCTGGTACGTCTCAGAGGTGGTTGCGTATGCCCAACAGGTGATTCCGGACTGTCCGCCACGTGCTTCTGGCACGCCTGAGAGGTGGTTCCAACATGCCCGGCAGGTCATTTCGGAGAGTCGTCCAAGTGGTTCTGGCGTAGCCCGCAGGTGATTTTGGCGTGTCCGGCAGGTGGTTCCGCCGTGCTCGGCAGGTGGTTCAGACATGGCCGTCACGTGGTTGCAGTCTGTCCAGGACGTGTTTCCAGCTTCTCCGGCAGGTGGTTCTGGTACGTCTGAGAGGTGGTTCCGAAATGGCTTGCAGGTGATCCCGGACTGTCCCCCAGGTGGTTCTGGCATAGCCAGCAGTTGATATTGGAATGTCCGGCAGGTGGTTCCCGCGAGTCGAACAGGTGGCTCCGGCGTTCTTGGCAGGTGGTTCCGGTCTGTCCGGTAGGTGTTTCCGGCGTGTCCGGCACGTGCTTCTGGCACGTCTGAGATGTGGTTCCGGCGTGCGCGGCAGGTGATTCCGTAGTGTCCGCCAGGTGGTTCTGGCATACCCGGCAGGTGATTTTGGCGTGTCCGGCAGGTGTTTCTGGCGAGTCGAGCAGGTGGCTCCGGCATGCTCGGCAGGTGCTTCCGGCGTCTCCGGCACTTGGCTCTGGTGTGTGTGAGAGCTGGTTCCGGCATGTCCGGCAGATGATTCCAGAGTGTCCGCCAAGTGGTTCTGGCATACCCAGCAGGTGATTTTGGCGTGTCAGGGAGGTGGTACCGGTGAGTCGAGCAGGTGGTTCCGGCGTGCTCAGCAGGTGGTTCAGGCGGTTCTGGCAGGTGGTATCCGTCTGTTCGGGGTGTGGTTCCAGCATCTCATGAACACGTTTCTGGCACGTCTGAGATGTGGTTCCAGCCGGCCCGACAGGTGTTTCCGCAGTGTCCGCCAAGCGGTTCTGGCGTAGTTGGCAGGTGATTTTGGCATGACCGGCAGGTGGTTCCAGCAAGCCTGGCAGGTGATTCCAAAGTGTTCACCAACTGGTTGTGGCGTAGCCGGCAGGTGATTTTTGCGTGATCGGCAGGTGGTTCTGGCGATTCGAGCAGGTGGTTCCGGCGTGCTCGGCTGGTGCTTCCGGGGTCATTGGCACGGGGTTCTGGCATGTCTGAGAGGTGGTTACTGCAGGCCCGGCAAGTGATCCCGGAGTGTTCACCAAGTGGTTCTGGCATAGTCGGCAGGTGATTTTGGCATGTGTGGCAGGTGGTTCAGGCGAGTTGAGCAGGTGGTTCCAACGTGCTTGGCAGGTGCTTCCGGCGTCTCCGGCACGTGTTTCTGGCACATCTGACAGGTGGTTCCGGCATGCCCGAAAGGTGATTCCGCTCTGTCCGGTAGGTGGTTCCAGCCTGCACGGCCTGTGGTTCTGGTACGTCTCAGAGGTGGTTGCGCATGCCCAACAGGTGATTCCGGACTGTCCGCAACATGGTTCTGGCACGTCTGAGAGGTGGTTCCGGCATGCCCGGCAGGTCATCCCAGAGAGTCCTCCAAGTGGTTCTGGCATAACACGCAGGTGACTTTGGCGTGTCTGGCAGGTTGTTCCGTTGTGCTTGGCAGGTGGTTCAGGCTTGGCCGGCAGGTGGTTCCAGACTGTCCAGGACGTGTTTCCAGCTTCTCCGGCAGGTGGTTCTGGTACGTCTGAGAGGTGGTTCCGCCATGGCTGGCAGGTGATTCCGGCCCGTCCCCCAGGTGGTTCTGGCATAGCCAGTAGTTGATATTGGCCTGTCCGGCAGGTGGTTGCTGCGAGTCGAACAGGTGGCTCCGGCGTGCTCGGCAGGTGGTTCCGGTCTGTCCGGTAGGTGTTTCCGGCGTGTCCGGCACGTGCTTCCGGCACGTCTGAGAGGTGGTTCCGGCATGCGCGGCAGGTGATTCCGTAGTGTCCGCCAGGTGGTTCTGGCATACCCGGCAGGTGATTTTGGCGTGTCCGGCAGGTGTTTCTGGCGAGTCGAGCAGGTGGCTCCGGCATGCTCGGCAGGCGCTTCCCGCGTCTCCGGCACTTGGCTCTGGTGTGTGTGAGAGCTGGTTCCGGCATGTCCGGCAGATGATTCCGGAGTGTCCGCCAAGTGGTTCTGGCATACCCAGCAGGTGATTTTGGCGTGTCAGGGAGGTGGTACCGGTGAGTCGAGCAGGTGGTTCCGGCGTGCTCAGCAGATGGTTCAGGCGGTTCTGGCAGGTGGTATGGGTCTGTTCGGGGTGTGGTTCCAGCATCTCATGAACACGTTTCTGGCACGTCTGAGATGTGGTTCCGGCCGTCCCGACAGGTGTTTCCGCAGTGTCCGCCAAGCGGTTCTGGCGTAGTTGGCAGGTGATTTTGGCATGACCGGCAGGTGGTTCCAGCAACCCTGGCAGGTGATTCCAAAGTGTTCACCAACTGGTTGTGGCGTAGCCGGCAGGTGATTTTTGCGTGATCGGCAGGTGGTTCTGGCGAGTCGAGCAGGTGGTTCCGGCGTGCTCGGCTGGTGCTTCCGGGGTCATTGGCACGGGGTTCTGGCATGTCTGAGAGGTGGTTCCGGCATGCCCGGCAGGTCATCCCAGAGAGTCCTCCAAGTGGTTCTGGCATAACACGCAGGTGACTTTGGCGTGTCTGGCAGGTTGTTCCGTTGTGCTTGGCAGGTGGTTCAGGCTTGGCCGGCAGGTGGTTCCAGACTGTCCAGGACGTGTTTCCAGCTTCTCCGGCAGGTGGTTCTGGTACGTCTGAGAGGTGGTTCCGCCATGGCTGGCAGGTGATTCCGGACCGTCCCCCAGGTGGTTCTGGCATAGCCAGCAGTTGATATTGGCCTGTCCGGCAGGTGGTTCCAGCGAGTCGAACAGGTGGCTCCGGCGTGCTCGGCAGGTGGTTCCGGTCTGTCCGGTAGGTGATTCCGGCGTGTCCGGCACGTGCTTCCGGCACGTCTGAGAGTTGGTTCCGGCATGCGCGACAGGTGGTTTCGGAGTGTCCGCCAGGTGGTTCTGGAGTACCCGGCAGGTGATTTTGGCGTTTCCGGCAGGTGTTTCTGGCGAGTCGAGCAGGTGGCTCCGGCATGCTCGGCAGGTGCTTCCGGCGTCTCCGGCACGTGGTTCTGGTGTGTCTGAGAGCTGGTTCCGGCATGTCCGGCAGATGATTCCGGAGTGTCCGCCAAGTTGTTCTGGCATACCCGGCTGGTGATTTGGGCATGTCAGGTAGGTGGTTCCGGCGAGTCGAGCAGGTGGCTCCGGCGTGCTCGGCAGGTTGTTCAGACGGGTCTGGCAGGTGTTTTCCGTCTGTTCGGGGTGTGGTTCCAGCATCTCATGCACATGGTTCTGGCACGTCTGAGATGTGGTTCCGGCCGGCCCGACAGGTGTTTCCACAGTGTCCGGCAAGTGGTACTGGCGTAGTTGGCAGGTGATTTTGGCATGACCGGCAGGTGGTTCCAGCAAGCCCGGCAGGTGATTCAGAAGTGTTCCCCAACTGGTTGTGGCGTAGCCAGCAGGTGATTTTTGCGTGTCCGGCAGGTGGTTCTGGCGAGTCGAGCAGGTGGTTCCGGCGTGTCCGGCAGGTGGTTCCGGGGTCATTGGCACGTGTTTCTGGCATATCTGAGAGGTGGTTCCGGCATGCCCGGCAGGTGATTCCGGAGTGTTCGCCAAGTGTTTCCGGCGTAGCCGGAAGGTGATTTTGCATGTCCAGCGGTCGTTCCGGCGGGTCGAGCCGGTGGTTCCGGCGTGTCCGGCAGGTGGTTCCGGTCTGTCTGGCAGGTGGTTCTGTGGTGTCCGGCACGAGGTTCAGTCTGAGAGGCTGTGCCGGCATGCCCCTCACGTGATTTCCGCTTGTCCCCGAAGTGGTGCTGGTGTAGCGGGCAGGTGATTTTGGCGTGTCCGGCAGGTGGTTCAGGCGAGTTGAGCATGTGGTTGCGACGTGCTCGGCAGGTGCTTCCGGCGTCTCCGGCACGTGTTTCTGGCACATCTGACTGGTGGTTCCGGCATGCCCAAAAGTTGATTCCGGTCTGTCCGGTAGGTGGTTCCGGCGTGCACGGCACGTGGTTCTGGTACGTCTCAGCGGTGGTTGCGTATGCCCGACAGGTGATTCCGGACTGTCCGCCACGTGCTTCTGGCACGTCTGAGAGGTGGTTCCAACATGCCCGGCAGGTCATTTCGGAGAGTCGTCCAAGTGGTTCTGGCGTAGCCCGCAGGTCATTTTGGCATGTCCGGCAGGTGGTTCCGCCGTGCTCGGCAGGTGGTTCAGGCATGGTCGTCACGTGGTTCCAGTCTGTCCAGGACGTGTTTCCAGCTTCTCCGGCAGGTGGTGCTGGTACGTCTGAGAGGTGGTTCCGAAATGGCTGGCAGGTGATCCCGGACTGTCCCCCAGGTGGTTCTGGCATAGCCAGCAGTTGATATTGGAATGTCCGGCAGGTGGTTCCAGCGAGTCGAACAGGTGGCTCCGGCGTTCTTGGCAGGTGGTTCCGGTCTGTCCGGTCAGGTGTTTCCGGCGTGTCCGGCACGTGCTTCCGGCACGTCTGAGAGGTGGTTCCGGCATGCGCGGCACGTGATTTCCGTAGTGTCCGCGAAGTGGTTCTGGCATACCCGGCAGGTGATTTTGGCGTGTCCGGCAGGTGTTTCTGGCGAGTCGAGCAGGTGGCTCCGGCATGCTCAGCAGGTGCTTCCGGCGTCTCCGGCACGTGGTTGTGGTGCGTCTGAGAGCTGGTTCCGGCATGTCCGGCAGATGATTCCAGAGTGTCCGCCAAGTGATTCTGGCATACCCAGCAGGTGATTTTGGCATGTCAGGGAGGTGGTACCAGTGAGTCGAGCAGGTGGTTCCGGCGTGCTCAGCAGGTGGTTCAGGTGGTTCTGGCAGGTGGTATCCGTCTGTTCGGGGTGTGGTTCCAGCATCTCATGAACACGTTTCTGGCACGTCTGAGATGTGGTTCCGGCCGGCCCGACAGGTGTTTCCGCAGTGTCCGCAAAGCGGTTCTGGCGTAGTTGGCAGGTGATTTTGGCATGACTGGCAGGTGGTTCCAGCAAGCCTGGCAGGTGATTCCAAAGTGTTCACCAACTGGTTGTGGCGTAGCCGGCAGGTGATTTTTGCGTGATCGGCAGGTGGTTCTGGCGAGTCGAGCAGGTGGTTCCGGCGTGCTCGGCTGGTGCTTCCGAGGTCATTGGCACGGGGTTCTGGCATGTCTGAGAGGTGGTTCCTGCATGCCCGGCAAGTGATCCCGGAGTGTTCGCCAAGTGGTTCTGGCATAGTCGGCAGGTGATTTTGGCATGTCCGGCAGGTGGTTCAGGCGAGTTGAGCAGGTGGTTCCAACGTGCTTGGCAGGTGCTTCCGGCGTCTCCGGCACGTGTTTCTGGCACATCTGACAGGTGGTTCCGGCATGCCCGAAAGGTGATTCCGGTCTGTCCGGTAGGTGGTTCCAGCCTGCACGGCCTGTGGTTCTGGTATGTCTCAGAGGTGGTTGCGCATGCCCAACAGGTGATTCCGGACTGTCCGCCACATGGTTCTGGCACGTCTGAGAGGTGGTTCCGGCATGCCCGGCAGGTCATCCCAGAGAGTCCTCCAAGTGGTTCTGGCATAACACGCAGGTGATTTTGGCGTGTCTGGCAGGTTGTTCCGTTGTGCTTGGCAGGTGGTTCAGGCTTGGCCGGCAGGTGGTTCCAGACTGTCCAGGACGTGTTTCCAGCTTCTCCGGCAGGTAGTTCTGGTACGTCTGAGAGGTGGTTCCGCCATGGCTGGCAGGTGATTCCTGACCGTCCCCCAGGTGGTTCTGGCATAGATAGAAGTTGATATTGGCCTGTCCGTCAGGTGGTTCCAGCGAGTCGAACAGATGGCTCCGGCGTGCTCGGCAGGTCGTTCCGGACTGTCCGGTAGGTGATTCCGGCGTGTCCGGCACGTGCTTCCGGCACGTCTGAGATGTGGTTCCGGCATGCGCGACAGGTGGTTTCGGAGTGTCCGCCAGGTGGTTCTGGCGTACCCGGCAGGTGATTTTGGCGTGTCCGGCATGTGTTTCTGGCGAGTCGAGCAGGTGGCTCCGGCATGCTCGGCAGGTGCTTCCGGCGTCTCCGGCACGTGGTTGTGGTGTGTCTGAGAGCTGGTTCCGGCATGTCCGGCAGATGATTCCGGAGTGTCCGCCAAGTGCTTCTGGCATACCCGGCTGGTGATTTTGGCATGTCAGGTAGGTGGTTCCGGTGAGTCGAGCAGGTGGTTCCAACGTGCTTGGCAGGTGCTTCCGGCGTCTCCTGCACATGTTTCTGGCATATCTGAGAGGTGGTTCCGGCATGCCCGGCAGGTGATTCCAGAGTGTTCGCCAAGTGTTTCCGGCGTAGCCGGAAGGTGATTTTGCATGTCCAGCGGTCGTTCCGGCGGGTCGAGCCGGTGGTTCCGGCGTGTCCGGCAGGTGGTTCCGGTCTGTCCGGCAGGTGGTTCTGTGGTGTCCGGCACGAGGTTCAGTCTGAGAGGCTGTGCCGGCATGCCCCTCACGTGATTTCCGCTTGTCCCCGAAGTGGTGCTGGTGTAGCGGGCAGGTGATTTTGGCGTGTGCGGCAGGTGGTTCAGAAGAGTTGAGCAGGTGGTTGCGACGTGCTCGGCAGGTGCTTCCGGCCTCTCCGGCACGTGTTTCTGGCACATCTGACTGGTGGTTCCGGCATGCCCAAAAGTTGATTCCGGTCTGTCCGGTAGGTGGTTCCGGCGTGCACGGCACGTGGTTCTGGTACGTCTCAGCGGTGGTTGCGTATGCCCAACAGGTGATTCCGGACTGTCCGCCACGTGCTTCTGGCACGTCTGAGAGGTGGTTCCAACATGCCCGGCAGGTCATTTCGGAGAGTCGTCCAAGTGGTTCTGGCGTAGCCCGCAGGTGATTTTGGCGTGTCCGGCAGGTGGTTCAGGCGAGTTGAGCAGGTGGTTCCAACGTGCTTGGCAGGTGCTTCCGGCATCTCCGGCACATGTTTCTGGCACATCTGACAGGTGGTTCCGGCATTCCCGAAAGGTAATTCCGGTCTGTCCAGTAGGTGCTTCCAGCCTGCACGGCATGTGGTTCTGGTACGTCTCAGAGGTGGTTGCGCATGCCCAACAGGTGATTCCGGACTGTCCGCCACATGGTTCTGGCACGTCTGAGAGGTGGCTCCGGCATGCCCGGCAGGTCGTCCCAGAGAGTCCTCCAAGTGGTTCTGGCATAACACGCAGGTGATTTTGGCGTGTCTGGCAGGTTGTTCCGTTGTGCTTGGCAGGTGTTTCAGGCTTGGCCGGCAGGTGGTTCCAGACTGTCCAGGACGTGTTTCCAGCTTCTCCGGCAGATGGTTCTGGTACGTCTGAGAGGTGGTTCCGCCATGGCTGGCAGGTGATTCCGGACCGTCCCCCAGGTGGTTCTGGCATAGCCAGCAGTTGATATTGGCCTGTCCGGCAGGTGGTTCCAGCGAGTCGAACAGGTGGCTCCGGCGTGCTCGGCAGGTGGTTCCGGTCTGTCCGGTAGGTGATTCCGGCGTGTCCGGCACGTGCTTCTGGCACGTCTGAGAGTTGGTTCCGGCATGCGCGACAGGTGGTTTCGGAGTGTCCGCCAGGTGGTTCTGGCGTACCCGGCAGGTGATTTTGGCGTGTCCGGCATGTGTTTCTGGCGAGTCGAGCAGGTGGTTCCGGCGTGCTCGGCAGGTGCTTCCGGGGTCATTGGCACATGGTTCTGGCATATCTGAGAGGTGGTTCCGGCATGCCCGGCTGGTGATTTCGGAATGTTCGCCAAGTATTCCGGCGTAGCCGGCAGGTGATTTTGCATGTCCAGCGGTGGTTCCGGCGGGTCGAGCCGGTGGTTCCGGCGTGTGCGGCAGGTGGTTCCGGTCTGTCCGGCAGGTGGTTCTGTGGTGTCCGGCACGAGGTTCAGTTTGAGAGGCTGTGCCGGCATGCCCCTCACGTGATTCCGGCTTGACCCCGAAGTGGTGCTGGTGTAGCGGGCAGGTGATTTTGGCGTGTCCGGCAGGTGGTTCAGGCGAGTTGAGCAGGTGGTTGCGACGTGCTCGGCAGGTGCTTCCGGCGTCTCCGGCACATGTTTCTGGCACATCTGACTGGTGGTTCCGGCATGCCCAAAAGTTGATTCCGGTCTGTCCGGTAGGTGGTTCCGGCGTGCACGGCACGTGGTTCTGGTACGTCTCAGCGGTGGTTGCGTATGCCCAACAGGTGATTCCGGACTGTCCGCCACGTGCTTCTGGCACGTCTGAGAGGTGGTTCCAACATGCCCGGCAGGTCATTTCGGAGAGTCGTCCAAGTGGTTCTGGCGTAGCCCGCAGGTGATTTTGGCGTGTCCGGCAGGTGGTTCCGCCGTGCTCGGCAGGTGGTTCAGGCATGGCCGTCACGTGGTTCCAGTCTGTCCAGGACGTGTTTCCTGCTTCTCCGGCAGGTGGTTCTGTTACGTCTGAGAGGTGGTTCCGCCATGGCTGGCAGGTGATATCGGACTGTCCCCCAGGTGGTTCTGGCATAGCCAGCAGTTGATATTGGCCTGTCCGGCAGGTGGTTCCAGCGAGTCGAACAGGTGGCTCCGGCGTTCTTGGCAGGTGGTTCCGGTCTGTCCGGTAGGTGTTTCCGGCGTGTCCGGCACGTGCTTCCGGCACGTCTGAGAGGTGGTTCCGGCATGCGCGGCAGGTGATTCCGTAGTGTCCGCCAGGTGGTTCTGGCATACCCGGCAGGTGATTTTGGCGTGTCCGGCAGGTGTTTCTGGCGAGTCGAGCAGGTGGCTCCGGCATGCTTGGCAGGTGCTTCCGGCGTCTCTGGCACTTGGCTCTGGTGTGTGTGAGAGCTGGTTCCGGCATGTCCGGCAGATGATTCCGGAGTGTCCGCCAAGTGGTTCTGGCATACCCAGCAGGTGATTTTGGCGTGTCAGGGAGGTGGTACCGGTGAGTCGAGCAGGTGGTTCCGGCGTGCTCAGCAGGTGGTTCAGGCGGTTCTGGCAGGTGGTATCCGTCTGTTCGGGGTGTGGTTCCAGCATCTCATGAACACGTTTCTGGCACGTCTGAGATGTGGTTCCAGCCGGCCCGACGGGTGTTTCCGCAGTGTCCGCCAAGCGGTTCTGGCGTAGTTGGCAGGTGATTTTGGCATGACTGGCAGGTGGTTCCAGCAAGCCTGGCAGGTGATTCCAAAGTGTTCACCAACTGGTTGTGGCGTAGCCGGCAGGTGATTTTTGCGTGATCGGCAGGTGGTTCTGGCGAGTCGAGCAGGTGGTTCCGGCGTGCTCGGCTGGTGATTCCGGGGTCATTGGCACGGGGTTCTGGCATGTCGGAGAGGTGGTTCCTGCATGCCCGGCAAGTGATTTCGGAGTGTTCGCCAAGTGGTTCTGGCATAGTCGGCAGGTGATTTTGGCATGTCCGGCAGGTGGCTCAGGCGAGTTGAGCAGGTGGTTCCAACGTGCTTGGCAGCTGCTTCCGGCGTCTCCGGCACGTGTTTCTGGCACATCTGACAGGTGGTTCCGGCATGCCCGAAAGGTGATTCCGGTCTGTCCGGTAGGTGGTTCCAGCCTGCACGGCCTGTGGTTCTGGTACATCTCAGAGGTGGTTGCGCATGCCCAACAGGTGATTCCGGACTGTCCGCCACATGGTTCTGGCACGTCTGAGAGGTGGTTCCGGCATGCCCGGCAGGTCATCCCAGAGAGTCCTCCAAGTGGTTCTGGCATAACACGCAGGTGATTTTGGCGTGTCTGGCAGGTTGTTCCGTTGTGCTTGGCAGGTGGTTCAGGCTTGGCCGGCAGGTGGTTCCAGACTGTCCAGGACGTGTTTCCAGCTTCTCCGGCAGGTGGTTCTGGTACGTCTGAGAGGTGGTTCCGCCATGGCTGGCAGGTGATTCCGGACCGTCCCCCAGGTGGTTCTGGCATAGCCAGCAGTTGATATTGGCCTGTCCGGCAGGTGGTTCCAGCGAGTCGAACAGGTGGCTCCGGCGTGCTCGGCAGGTGGTTCCGGTCTGTCCGGTAGGTGATTCCGGCGTGTCCGGCACGTGCTTCCGGCACGTCTGAGAGGTGGTTCCGGCATGCGCGACAGGTGGTTTCGGAGTGTCCGCCAGGTGGTTCTGGCGTACCCGGCAGGTGATTTTGGCGTGTCCGGCAGGTGTTTCTGGCGAGTCGAGCAGGTGGCTCCGGCATGCTCGGCAGGTGCTTCCGGCGTCTCCGGCACGTGGTTGTGTTGTGTCTGAGAGCTGGTTCCGGCATGTCCGGCAGATGATTCCGGAGTGTCCGCCAAGTGGTTCTGGTATACCCGGCTGGTGATTTGGGCATGTCAGGTAGGTGGTTCCGGCGAGTCGAGCAGGTGGCTCCGGCGTGCTCGGCAGGTTGTTCAGACGGGTCTGGCAGGTGTTTTCCGTCTGTTCGGGGTGTGGTTCCAGCATCTCATGAACACGTTTCTGGCACGGCTGAGATGTGGTTCCAGCCGGCCCGACAGGTGTTTCCGCAGTGTCCGCCAAGCGGTTCTGGCGTAGTTGGCAGGTGATTTTGGCATGACCGGCAGGTGGTTCCAGCAAGCCCGGCAGGTGATTCCGAAGTTTTCTCCAACTGGTTGTGGCGTAGCCGGCAGGTGATTTTTGCGTGTCCGTCAGGTGGTTCTGGCGAGTCGAGCATGTGGTTCCGGCGTGCTCGGCAGGTGCTTCCGGGGTCATTGGCACGTGGTTCTGGCATATCTGAGAGGTGGTTCCGGCATGCCCGACAGGTGATTCCGGAGTGTTCGCCAAGTGTTTCCGGCGTAGCCGGCAGGTGATTTTGCATGTCCAGCGGTGGTTCCGGCGGGTCGAGCCGGTGGTTCCGGCGTGTGCGGCAGGTGGTTCCGGTCTGTCCGGCAGGTGGTTCTGTGGTGTCCGGCACGAGGTTCTGTCTGAGAGGCTGTGCCGGCATGCCCCTCACGTGATTCCGGCTTGTTCCCGAAGTGGTGCTGATGTAGCGGGCAGGTGATTTTGGCGTGTCCGGCAGGTGGTTCAGGCGAGTTGAGCAGGTGGTTGCGACGTGCTCGGCAGGTGCTTGCGGCGTCTCCGGCACGTGTTTCTGGCACATCTGACTGGGGGTTCCGGCATGCCCAAAAGTTGATTCCGGTCTGTCCGGTAGGTGGATCCGGCGTGCACGGCACGTGGTTCTGGTACGTGTCAGAGGTGGTTGCGTATGCCCAACAGGTGATTCCGGACTGTCCGCCACGTGCTTCTGGCACGTCTGAGAGGTGGTTCCAACATGCCCGGCAGGTCACTTCTGAGAGTCGTCCAAGTGGTTCTGGCGTAGCCCGCAGGTGATTTTGGCGTGTCCGGCAGTTGGTTCCGCCGTGCTCGTCAGGTGGTTCAGGCATGGCCGTCACGGGGTTCCAGTCTGTCCAGGACGTGTTTCCAGCTTCTCCGGCAGGTGGTTCTGGTACGTCTGAGAGGTGGTTCCGCCATGGCTGGCAGGTGATCCCGGACCGTCCCCCAGGTGGTTCTGGCATAGCCAGCAGTTGATATTGGCCTGTCCGGCAGGTGGTTCCAGCGAGTCGAACAGGTGGCTCCGGCGTTCTTGGCAGGTGGTTCCGGTCTGTCCGGTAGGTGTTTCCGGCGTGTGTGGCACGTGCTTCCGGCACGTCTGAGAGGTGGTTCCGGCATGCGCGGCAGGTGATTCCGTAGTGTCCGCCAGGTGGTTCTGGCATACCCGGCAGGTGATTTTGGCGTGTCCGGCAGGTGTTTCTGGCGAGTCGAGCAGGTGGCTCCGGCATGCTCTGCAGGTGCTTCCGACGTCTCCGGCACTTGGTTCTGGTGTGTCTGAGAGCTGGTTCCGGCATGTCCGGCAGATGATTCCGGAGTGTCCGCCTAGTGGTTCTGGCATACCCAGCAGGTGATTTTGGCGGGTCAGGGAGGTGGTACCGGTGAGTCGAGCAGCTGGTTCCGGCGTGCTCAGCAAGTGGTTCAGGCGGTTCTGGCATGTGGTATCCGTCTGTTCGGGGTGTGGTTCCAGCATCTCATGAACACGTTTCTGGCACGTCTGAGATGTGGTTCCGGCCGGCCCGACAGGTGTTTCCGCAGTGTCCGCCAAGCGGTTCTGGCGTAGTTGGCAGGTGATTTTGGCATGACTGGCAGGTGGTTCCAGCAAGCCTGGCAGGTGATTCCAAAGTCTTCACCAACTGGTTGTGGCGTAGCCGGCAGGTGATTTTTGCGTGATCGGCAGGTGGCTCTGGCGAGTCGAGCAGGAGGTTCCGGCGTGCTCGGCTGGTGCTTCCGGGGTCATTGGCACGGGGTTCTGGCATGTCTGAGAGGTGGTTCCTGCATGCCCGGCAAGTGATTCCTTAGTGTTCGCCAAGTGGTTCTGGCATAGTCGGCAGGTGATTTTGGCATGTCCGGCAGGTGGTTCAGGCGAGTTGAGCAGGTGGTTCCAACGTGCTTGGCAGGTGCTTCCGGCGTCTCCGGCACGTGTTTCTGGCACATCTGACAGGTGGTTCCGGCATGCCCGAAAGGTGATTCCGGTCTGTCCGGTAGGTGGTTCCAGCCTGCACGGCATGTGGTTCTGGTACGTCTCAGAGGTGGTTGCGCATGCCCAACAGGTGATTCCGGACTGTCCGCAACATGGTTCTGGCACGTCTGAGAGGTGGTTCCAACATGCCCGGCAGGTCATTTCGGAGAGTCGTCCAAGTGGTTCTGGCGTAGCCCGCAGGTGATTTTGGCGTGTCCGGCAGGTGGTTCCGCCGTGCTCGGCAGGTGGTTCAGGCATGGCCGTCACGTGGTTGCAGTCTGTCCAGGACGTGTTTCCAGCTTCTCCGGCAGTTGGTGCTGGTACGTCTGAGAGGTGGTTCCGCCATGGCTGGCAGGTGATCCCGGACTGTCCCCCAGGTGGTTCTGGCATAGCCAGCAGTTGATATTGGCCAGTCCGGCAGGTGGTTCCTGCGAGTCAAACAGCTGGCCCCGGCGTTCTTGGCAGGTGGTTGCTGTCTGTCCGGTAGGTGTTTCCAGCGTGTCTGGCACGTGCTTCCGGCACGTCTGAGAGGTGGTTCCGGCATGCGCGGCAGGTGATTCCGTAGTGTCCGCCAGGTGGTTCTGGCATACCCGGCAGGTGATTCCGGAGTGTTCGCCAAGTGGTTCCGGCGTAGCCGGCAGGTGATTTTGCATGTCCGGCTGTGGTTCCGGCGAGTCGACCCGGTGGTTCCGGCGTGTCCGGCAGGTGGTTCCGGTCTGTTCGGCAGGTGGTTCTGGCGTGTCCGGCACGAGGTTCTGGCACGTCTGAGAGGTGGTTCCGGCATGCCCGACAGGTGATTCCGGAGTGTCCGCCACGTGGTTCCGGCGTAGACAGCAGGTGATTTTGGCGTGTCCGGCAGGTGGTTCTGGGGTGTGGATCAGGAACTTCCGGCATTCTTGGCAGGTGCTTCCGCCGTCTCCGCCATGTGGTTGTGGCACCTCTGAGAGGCGGTTCCAGCATGCCCGGCATGTGATTCCGCAGTGTCTGACAAGTGGTTGTGGCATAGCCGGCAGGTGATTTTGGCGTGTCCAACAGGTGGTTCTGGGGAGTGGAGCAGGTGGTTCCGGCATACTCGGCAGGTGCTTCCGGCGTGTCCGGCACATGGTTCTGGCACATCTGAGAGGTGGTTCCGGCATGCCCGGCAGGTGTTCCCGGAGAGTCCTCCAAGTGGTTCTGGCGTACCCCGCATGTGTTTCTGGTGTGTCCGGCAGGTGGCTCTGGTGAGTCGAGCAGGTCGTTCCGGTGTGCTCGGCAGGTGGTTGCGGCAGGTCCGGCAGGTGTTTGCCGTCTGTCCATGACGTGGTTCCGGCATGCCCGCCAGTTGATTCTGGAGTGTCCACCAAATGGTTTTGGCGTAGCCGGCATATGATTTTGGCCTGTGAGGCAGGTGGTTCCGGCATGTCCAGCAGGTGGTGCTGGCGAGCTCGGCAGGTGCTTCCGGTCTCTCCAGCACGTGGTTGTGGCACGTCTGAGAGATGGCTCCGGCATGCCCGGCAGGTGATTCCAGAGTGTCTGGCATGTGGTTCTGGCACCTCTGAGAGGTGGTTCTGGCATGCCCGGCAGGTGATTCCGGAGTGTCCGGCATGTGGTTCTGGCACCTCTGAGAGGTGGTTCCGGAATGCCTGGCATGTGATTCCGGAGTGTCTGCCGAGTGGTTCTGGCGTAGCCGGCAGTTGATTTTGGCGTGTCCAGTAGGTGGTTCTGGGGTGTGGATCAGCTGGTTTCGGCATACTCAGCAGGTGGTACCGGCGTGTCCAGAACATGGTTCTGGCAAGTCTGAGAGGTGGTTCCGGCATGCCCGACAGGTGATTCCGGAGCGTCCAGCAAGTGTTTCTGGCGTACCCGGCAGGTGATTTTGGCATGTCCGACAGGTGTTTCTTGCGAGTCGAGCAGGTGGCTCAGGCATGCTCAGCTGGTGCTTCCGGCGTCTCTGGCACGTGGTTCTGGTGTGTCTGAGAGCTGGTTCTGGCATGTCCGGCAGATGATTCCGGAGTGTCCACCTAGTGGTTCTGGTATACCTGGCAGGTGATTGTGGCGTGTCAGGAAGGTGGTCCCGGCTAGTTGAGCAGGTGGATCAGGCGTGCTTGGCAGGTGGTTCAGGCGGGTCTGGCAGGTGGTTTCGGTCTGGTCGGGGTGTGGTTCCGGCATCTCAGGCACAGGGTTCTGGCACGTCTGAGAGGTGGTTCCGGCCGGCCAGACAGGTGTTTCCGGAGTGTCCCCCAAGTGGTTCTGGCGTAGCTGGCAGGTGATGTTGGCGTGACCGGCAGGTGGTTCCAGCAAGCCCGGCAGGTGATTCCGGAGTGTCTGCCGACTGGTTCTGGCATAGCCGGCAGTTGATTTTGGCATGTCCAGCAGGTGGTTCCGGCGAGCTCAGCAGGTGGTACCGGCGTTTCCGGAACATGGTTCTGGCACGTCTGAGAGATGGTTCCGGCATGCCCGGCAGGTGATTCCAGAGTGTCCGGCATGTGGTTCTGGCACCTCTGAGTGGTGGTTC
This sequence comes from Equus przewalskii, assembly GCF_037783145.1. NCBI lineage: Eukaryota > Metazoa > Chordata > Mammalia > Perissodactyla > Equidae > Equus > Equus przewalskii. The sequence continues at coordinate 16,390 of NW_027228509.1, forward strand.
CGGCATGCCCGGTAGGTGGTTCCGGAGTGTCTGCCGAGTGGTTCTGGCGTAGCCGGCAGGTGATTCTGGCATGTGCAGCAGGTGGTTCTGGGGAGTGGATCAGGTGGTTCCGGCATACTCGGCAGGTGGTACCGGCGTGTCCGGAACATGGTTCTGGCAAGTCTGAGAGGTGGTTCCAGCATGCCCGGCAGGTGATTCCGGAGTGTTCGCCAAGTGGTTCCGGCGTAGCCGGCGGGTGATTTTGCATGTCCGGCGGTGGTTCCGGCGAGTCGACCCGGTGGTTCCGGCGTGTCCGGCAGGTGGTTCCGGTCTGTTCGGCAGGTGGTTCTGGCGTGTCCGGCACGAGGTTCTGGCACGTCTGAGAGGTGGTTCCGGCATGCCCGACAGGTGATTCCGGAGTGTCCGCCACGTGGTTCTGACGTACCTGGCAGGTGATTTTGGCGTGTCTGGCAGGTGTTTCATTCAAGTCGAGCATGAGGCTCAGGCATGCTCAGCAGGTGCTTCCGGCATGTCCGGCACGTGGTTCTGGTGTGTCTGAGAGCTGGGTCTGGCATGTCCAGCAGATGATTCCGGAGTGTCCACCAAGTGGTTCTGGCATACCCGGGCGGTGATTTTGGTGTGTCAGGTAGGTGGTTCCGGCGAGTCGAGTAGGTGGTTCCGGCGTGCTCGGCAGGTGGTTCAGGTGGGTCTGGCAGGGGGTTTCGGTCTGTTCTGGGTGTGGTTCCAGCATCTCAGGCACATGGTTCTGGCACGTCTGAGAGGTGGTTCCGGCATGCCCGGCAGGTGATTCCGGAGTGTTCGCCAAGTGGTTCCGGTGTAGCCGGCGGGTGATTTTGCATGTCCGCTGGTGGTTCCGGCGAGTCGACCCGGTGGTTCTTGCGTGTCCGGCAGGTGGTTCCGGTCTATTCATCAGGTGGTTCTGGCGTGTCCGGCACGAGGTTCTGGCACGTCTGAGAGCTGGTGCCGGCATGCCCGCCAGGTGATTCCGGAGTGTCCGCCACGTGGTTCTGACGTACCTGGCAGGTGATTTTGGCGTGTCTGGCAGGTGTTTCTTGCAAGTCGAGCATGTGGCTCAGGCATGCTCAGCACGTGATTCCGGCGTGTCCGGCACGTGGTTCTGGTGTGTCTGAGAGCTGATTCTGGCATGTCCAGCAGATGATTCCGGAGTGTCCACCAAGTGATTCTGGCATACCCGGCAGGTGATTTTGGCGTGTCAGGTAGGTGGTTCCGGCGAGTCGAGTAGGTGGTTCCGGCGTGCTCGGCAGGTGGTTCAGGTGGGTCTGGCAGGGGGTTTCGCTCTGTTCGGGGTGTGGTTCCGGCATCTCAGGCACATGGTTCTGGCACGTCAGAGAGGTGGTTCCGGCCGGCCCGACAGGTGTTTCCATGGTGTCCGCCAAGTGGTTCTGGCATAGCTGGCAGGTGATGTTGGAGTGACCGGCAGGTGGTTGCATTCAGCCCGGCAGGTGATTCCGAAGTGTTCACCAAATGGTTGTGGCGTAGCCGGCAGGTGATTTTGGCGTGTCCAGCAGGTGGTTTTGGCGAGTCGAGCAGGTGGTTCTGGCGTGCTCGGCAGGTGCTTCCGGTGTCATTGGCATGTGGTTCCGGCATGTCTGAGAGGTGGCTCCGCCATGCCCGGCAGGTGATTCCAGAGTGTTCGCCAAGTGGTTCTGGCGTAGCCGGCAGGTGATTTTGCATGTTCGGCAATGGTTCCTGCGAGTCGAGCCAGTGGTTCCGGCTTGTCCGGCAGGTGGTTGCGGTCTGTCCAGCAGGTGGTTCTGGGGTGTCCGGCACGAGGTTCTGGCACGTCTGAGAGGTTGTGTCGGCATGCACTTCACATGATTCCGGCTTGTCCGCCAAGTGGTTCTGGTGTAGCGGGCAGGTGATTTTGGCGTCTCCGGCAGGTGGGACCGGTGAGTCAAGCAGGTGGTTCCGGCGAGTGTTTGCTGTGTTTCCGGTCTGTCCGGGAGATGGTTCCGGCCTGTCCGGCACGTGCTTCTGGCACTTCTGAGAGGTTGTGCTGGCCTGCCCGGCAGGTGATTCTGGAGTGTCCGCCAAGTGGTTCTGGCGTAGCCAGCAAGTGATTTTGGCATGTCCGGCAGGTGGTTCTGGGGAGTGGATCAGGAACTTCCGGCATTCTCGGCAGGTGCTTCCGCCGTCTCCGGCATGTGGTTGTGGCACCTCTGAGAGGTGGTTCCAGCATGCCCGGCAGGTGATTCCGGAGTGTCCAACAAGCGGTTGTGGCATAGCCGGCTGGTGATTCTGGCGTGTCCGGCAGGTGGTTCTGGCGAGTCAAGCAGGTGGTCCCGGAGTGTCCGGCAGGTGGTTCCGGTGTGTCTTGGAGGTGGTTCCGGAGCGTCTGCCGAGTGGTTGTGGCATAGCCGGCAGGTGATTTTGGCGTGTCCAGCAGGTGGTTCTTGGGAGTGGAGCAGGTGGTTCCGGCATACTCGGCAGGTGGTCCTGGCGTGTCCGCCACATGGTTCTGGCATGTCTGAGAGGTGGTTCCAGCATGCCCGGCAGGTGATCCCGGAGAGTCCTTCAAGTGATTCTGGCGTACCCCGCAGGTGTTTCTGGTGTGTCCGGCAGGTGGCTCTGGTGAGTCGAGCAGGTGGTTCCGGCGTGCTCGGCAGGTGGTTCCGGCAGGTCTGGCAGGTGTTTGACGTCTGTCCATGACGTGGTTCCGGCATGCCCGCAAGGTGATTCTGGAGTGTCCACCAAGTGGTTTTGGCGTAGCCGGCATGCGATTTTGGCCTGTGAGGCAGGTGGTTCCGGCATGTCCAGCAGGTGGTTCCGGCGAGCTCGGCAGGTGCTTCCGGTCTCTCCGGCACGTGGTTGTGGCACGTCTGAGAGATGGTTCCGGCATGCCCAGCAGGTGATTCCGGAGTCGCCGGCATGTGGTTCTGGCACGTCTGAGAGGTGCTTTCGGCATACCCAACAGGTGATTCCGGAGTGTCTGGCATGTCGTTCTGGCACCTCTGAGAGGTGGTTCCGGAATGCCTGGCATGTGATTCCGGAGTGTCTGCCAAGTGGTTCTGGCATAGCCGGCAGTTGATTTTGGCGTGTCCAGTAGGTCGTTCTTGGGAGTGGATCATCTGCTTCCGGCATACTCGGCAGGTGGTACCTGCGTGTCCAGAACATGGTTCTGGCAAGTCTGAGAGGTGGTTCCGGCACGCCCGACAGGTGATTCTGGAGTGTCCGCCAAGTGTTTCTGGCGTACCCGGCAGGTGATTTTGGCATGTCCGACAGGTGTTTCTTGCGAGTCGAGCAGGTGGCTCAGGCATGCTCAGCTGGTGCTTCCGGCGTCTCTGGCACGTGGTTCTGGTGTGTCTGAGAGCTGGTTCTGGCATGTCCAGCAGATGATTCAGGAGTGTCCAACAAGTGGTTCTGGTATACCCGGCAGGTGATTTTGGCGTGTCCAGAAGGTGGCTCCGGCGAGTCGAGCAGGAGGTTCCGGGGTGCTAGCCCGGTGGTCGGGACGGGTCTGGCATGTGGTTTCGGTCTGTTCGGGGTGTGTTTCCGGCATTTCAGGCACATGGTTCTGGTATGTCTGAGAGGTGGTTCCGGCATGGGTGGCAGTTGATTGCGGACTGTCCCCCAGGTGGTTGTGGCATAGCTGGCAGTTGATTTTGGCCTGTCCGGCATGTGGTTCCTGAGAGTCGAGCATGTGGCTCCGGCGTGCTCGGCATGTGGTTCCCTCATGTCTCGCAGGTGGTTCCTCTCTGTGCAGTAGGTGTTTCCGTCATGTCCGGCACGTGCTTCCGGCACGTGTGAGAGGTTTCAGGCATGCGCGGTAGGTGATTCCGGAGTTTCCGGTAAGTGGTTTTGGTGTACCCCGCAGTTCATTTTGGTGTGTCTGGCAGGTGGGTCCTGCGATTCAAGCAGGTGCTTCCGGCGTGCTCGTCAGGTGGTCCAGGCGTGTCCGGCAGGTGGTTCCAGTCTGTCCAGGACGTGGTTCCAGCATGTCCGGCATGCAGTTCTGGTACGTCTGAGAGGAGGTTCCTGCATGCCCGGCAGGTGATTCCGGACTGTCCGCCAGGTGGTTCTCGCATAGCCAACAGTTATTTTGGCGTGTCCAGCAGGTGGTTCCAGCAAGTCGAGCACGTGGTTCCGACGTGCTTGGCAGGTGGTTCAGGCGTATCTGGCAGGTGGTTTCGGTCTACTCGGGGTGTGGTTCTGGCAACTCAGGCAAATGCTCTGGCACGTCTAAGAGGTGTTTCCGGCCGGCCTGACTGGTGTTTCCGGAGTTTCCACCAAGTGGTTCTGGCTTAGCTGGCAGGTGATGTTGGCATGACTGGCAGGTGGTTCCAGCAAGCCTGGCAGGTGATTCCGAAGTGTTCCCCAAGTGGTTGTGTCGCAGCCGGAAGGTGATTTTGGCTTGTCCGCTAGGTGGTTCTGGCGAGTCGAGCAGGTGGTTCCGGCATGCTCGGCAGGTGCATCCGGTGTCATAGGCATGTGGGTCTGGCATGTCTGAGAGGTGGTTCCGGCATGCCCGGCAGGAGATTGCAGAGTGTTCTCCAAGTGGTTCTGGCGTAGCCGGCAGGTGATTTTGCATGTCCAGCGGTGGTTCCGGCGAGTCGAGCCGCTTGTTCTGGCATGTCCGGCAGGTGGTTCCGGTCTGTCCGGCAGGTGGTTCTGGGGTGTCCAGCACGAGGTTCTGGCACGTCTGAGAGGTTGTGCCATCATGCCCAAAACATTATTCCGTCTTGTACTCCAAGTGGTTCTGGTGTAGCCGGCAGGTGATTTTGGCGTGTCTGGCAGCTGGTTCCGGCGTGCTCAGCAGGTGGTTCCAGTCTGTGCAGTACATGTTTCCAGCTTGTCCAGCAAGTGGTTCTGGTACGTCTGAGAGGTGGTTCCAGCTAGTCTTGCAGGTGGTTCCGGTCTGTCCCGGAGGTGTTTCTGGGATGTCCGGAACGTTGTACTGGCACGTCTGCGAGGCACGTCGGGCATGCCTGGTAGGTGATTCCTGGGTGTCCTCCAAGTGGTTCTGGCATCCCCAGCAGGTTATTTTGGCATGTCCAGCAGGTCTTTCCTGCTTTTTGAGCTCGTGGCTCTGGCTTGCAAGACAGGTGTTGGTGGCATGTCTGGCCCCCGGTTCTGACATACTCCGCAGGTGGTTTCACTGTTTCTGGCACCTGTTTGCGGCATATCCATCAGGTGTTTCCAATGTGTCTGGCATGTCATTGTGCTGCGTTTGGAATCTGGTTCCGTCGTGTCTGTTGTGTGCAGCTGACATGTTGAAGAGATGGTTCTGCAGTGTCAGAATTGTTGTTCCACTGTGTTCAGCAGGTGGTTACAGGTGGTTCTGGCATGCAACGTGGGTGCTTCTGGTGTACCAGTTGGGTCGTTCTGCCATGAATGTGTGGTTCATTGAGAGTGTGTGGAGGGTGTTTTTGGCATGTCTCCCGGGGTTTTCAGGCATCTAAGGGGAATGATTCCTTTTTATGCGTCAGGTGAGTTGGTTCTCAACTTCCTAAAGAGACGGAAGAAAGACGGTCTGTGGCTTGTCGCCCCTTGAGGGCTGGAGCCAATGCATTGTGCATTCCACGTCTAGAGCAATGGAGGGCAAAACTGAGAGGAAAGGGGCCTTTCTGACATAGGTGTTTTCTGACACTCTCTCCACCAGTGGTGAACTGTGGTTGGTGAAAAGCGTATTGTCTCTCTCCTGCTAAACACATGGTTGCACAATCATTTGGGACTAAGCCCAGTTGCTTAAGAGGACGATGTAGGCATTCTGTCTGAGCTGGGTTGGCAAGGTGGAATTGCGGCAGAAGCAGAAGTTCTAAACCTGCGAGTTAAGGGCTGGGAAGAAATGCCATTTGAGCTGCCTTTGTATGAGAAGTTCCCCGGTCTGCGGTAACAGGACTGTGGAAAGCGAGTTGTTTGTCAGCTTCCTAAAGAGCTGGAGGCAAGACAGTTGATGTCTTGTCTCCAATTGAAGGATGGAGGCAGTGCTTTGTGCCTTCCACCTCTAGAGCAATGGAGGGCACGGCTGAGAGCAAAGGGCCCTTTCTGACATAGGTGCATTCTGACACTCTCTGACCCAGTGCACAATGGCGGTTTGTAAAAAGCCTATTGTCTGCTCCTGCTAAGCATGTGGAAGCACAATCATGTGGGCTTCGCCCCCGTTGCTTCAGGGGAAGATGTAGGCATTTCGTCTGAGCCGGGTTGGCAAGGTGGAACTGTGGCAGAAGCAGAAGTCCTAAAGCGGCCAGTTAAGCCCTGGGAAGAAATGCCATTTGAGCTGCCTCGGTATGAGAGTTTCCTCGTACGCTGTAACAGCACTGTGGAAAGCGAGTTCTTTCTCAGCTTCCTAAAGAGCTGGAGGCAAGACAGTTTATGGCTTGTCTCCCATTGAAGGATGGAGGCAGTGCTTTGTGCATTCCACCTCGACAGCAATGGAGGGCGCTGCTGAGATTAAAGGTGTCTTTCTGCCATTGGTGCTTTCTGACACTCTCCCAACCATTGCACTTCGTGGTTAGTTAAAAGCCTATCGTCTCTCTCCTCCTCACCATGTGGAACCACAATCATATGGGCCTCATCCCCATTGCTCAAGGGGAAGATGTAGGCATTTCGTCTGAGCCGGGTTGGCAAGGTGGAAATGTGGCAGGAGCAGAAGTTCCAAATCTGCGAGTTAAGAGCTGAAAGAAATGGCATAGCAGCTGCCTTTGTATGAGATGTTGCCAGGACACAGAAAGAGCACTGTTGAAAGCGAGTTCTTTCTCAGCTTCCTAAAGAGATGGAAGGAAGATGGTCTGTGGCTTGTCGCCCCTTGAGGGGGGGGAGCCAGTGCATTGTGCATTCCACGTATAGAGCAATGAAGGGCACGGCTGAGAGCAAAGGGGTCTTTCTGACATAGCTGCTTTCCGACACTCTCTCCAGCAGTGCACAATGGGGGTTGGAAAAAGGCGTGCAGCCTATCGCCTCCTAAGCTCGTGGACGCTCAGTCATTTGGGACTCAGCCCAGTTGCTTCAGGGGAAGATGTAGGCATTTCGTCTGAGCCGGGTTGGCAAGGTGGAATTACGGCAGAAGCAGGAGTCCTAAAGCTGAGAGTTAAGGGCTGGGAAGAAATGCCATTTGAGCTGCCTTTGTATAAGAAGTTGCCCGGTCTGCTGTAACAGGACTGTGGAAAGCGAGTTGTTTGTCAGCTTCCTAAAGAGCTCGAGGCAAGACAGTTGATGGCTTATCTCCAATTGAAGGATGGAGGCAGTGCCATGTGCCTTCCACCTCTAGAGCAATGGAGGGCACGGCTGAGAGCAAAGGGCCCTTTCTGACATAGGTGCATTCTGACACTCTCTGACCCAGTGCACAAAGGCGGTTTGTAAAAAGCCTATTGTCTGCTCCTGCTAAGCATGTGGAAGCACAATCATGTGGGCTTCGCCCCCGTTGCTTAAGGGGAAGATGTAGGCATTTCATCTGAGCCGGGTTGGCAAGGTGGAAATGCGGCAGAAGCAGATGTTGCAGATTGGTGAGTTAAGGTCTGAAAAGACACGGTGTTCTGCTGCCTTTGTATGAGACGTCCCCAGGACGCTGTAAGAGCACTGTGGAATGCGAGTGCTTTCCCAGCTTCCTAAAGAGCTGGAAGCAGGACAGTTGATGGCTTGTCTCCAATTGAAGGATGGAGGCAGTGCTTTGTGCCTTCCACCTATAGAGCAATGGAGGGCACGGCTGAGAGCAAAGGGCCCTTTCTGACATAGGTGCATTCTGACACTCTCTGACCCAGTGCACAATGGCGGTTTGTAAAAAGCCTATTGTCTGCTCCTGCTAAGCATGCGGAAGCACAGTCATCTGGGCCAGGTCCCCGTTGCTTCAGGGGAAGATGTAGCCATTTCGTCTGAGCCGGGTTGGCAAGGTGGAACTGTGGCAGAAGCACAACTCCTAAAGCGGCCAGTTAAGCCCTGGGAAGAAATGCCATTTGAGCTGCCTCGGTATGAGAGTTTCCTCGTATGCTGTAACAGCACTGTGGAAAGCGAGTTCTTTCTCAGCTTCCTAAAGAGCTGGAGGCAAGACAGTTTATGGCTTGTCTCCCATTGAAGGATGGAGGCAGTGCTTTGTGCCTTCCACCTCTACAGCAATGGAGGGCGCGGCTGAGAGTAAAGGGGTCTTTCTGCCATTGGTGCTTTCTGACACTCTCCCAACCACTGCACTTCGGGGTTACTTAAAAGCCTATCGTCTCTCTCCTCCTCAGCATGTGGAACCACAATCATATGGGCCTCATCCCCATTGCTCAAGGGGAAGATGTAGGCATTTCATCTGAGTCGGGTTGGCAAGGTGGAAACGTGCAGGATGCAGATGTCCCAGACTGGCGAGTGAAGTGCTGAAAAGAAACGGCATTCAGCCTCCTTTGTATGAGATGTTCCCAGGACGCTGAAAGAGCACTGTGGAAAGGGAGCCTTTTCTCCACTTCCTAAAGTGCTGGAAGCAGGACAAGATGTGGTTTGTCTCCCATTGAGGGGTGCATCCAGAACCAGTGCCTTGTGCCTTCCACCTCGAGAGCAATGGAGGGCATGGCTGAGAGCAATGAGGCCTTTCTGACATAGCTGCTTTCCGACGCTCTCTAAGCAGTGTAAAACGGTGGTTGGAAAAAGGCATGCAGTTTATCGCCTCCTAAGCATGTGGATGCTCAATCATTTGGGAATCAGCACAGTTGCTTCAGGGGAAGATGTAGGCATTTCATCTGAGCCGGGTTGGCAAGGTGGAAATGCGGCAGAAGCAGATGTTGCAGATTGGTGAGTTAAGGGCTGAAAAGACATGGTGTTCAGCTGCCTTTGTATGAGACGTTCCCAGGAGGCTGTAAGAGCACTGTGGAATGCGAGTGCATTCCCAGCTTCCTAAAGAGCTGGAAGTAGGAGAGTTGATGGCTTGTCTCCAATTGAAGGATGGAGGCAGTGCTTTGTGCCTTCCACCTCTAGAGCAATGGAGGGCACGGCTGAGAGCAAAGGGCCCTTTCTGACATAGGTGCATTCTGACACTCTCTGACCCAGTGCACAATGGCGGTTTGTAAAAAGCCTATTTTCTGCTCCTGCTAAGCATGCGGAAGCCCAGTCATCTGGGCCTCGTCCCCGTTGCTGAATGGGAAGATGTAGTCATTTCGTCTGAGCCGGGTTGGCAAGGTGGAAATGTGGCAGGAGCAGAAGTTCCAAATCTGCAAGTTAGGCGCTGAAAAGAAATGGCATAGCAGCTGCCTTTGTATGAGATGTTGCCAGGACACAGAAAGAGCACTGTTGAAAGCGAGTTCTTTCTCAGCTTCCTAAAGAGACGGAAGGAAGATGGTCTGTGGCTTGTCGCCCCTTGAGGGAGGGGAGCCAGTGCATTGTGGATTCCACGTCTAGAGCAATGAAGGGCACGGCTGAGAGCAAAGGGGTCTTTCTGACATAGCTGCTTTCCGACACTCTCTCCAGCAGTGCACAATGGTGGTTGGAAAAAGGCGTGCAGTCTATCGCCTCCTAAGCACGTGGACGCTCAATCATTTGGGACTCAGCCCAGTTGCTTCTGGGGAAGATGTAGGCATTTCGTCTGAGCCGGGTTGGCAAGTTGGAATTGCGGCAGAAGCAGGAGTCCTAAAGCTGCGAATTAAGGGCTGGGAAGAAATGCCATTTGAGCTGCCTTTGTATGAGAAGTTCCCCGGTGTGCTGTAACAGGACTGTGGAAAGCGAGTTGTTTGTCAGCTTCCTAAAGAGCTGGAGGCAAGACAGTTGATGGCTTGTCTCCAATTGAAGGATGGAGGCAGTGCTTTGTGCCTTCCACCTCTAGAGCAATGGAGGGCACGGCTGAGAGCAAAGGGCCCTTTCTGACATAGGCGCATTCTGACACTCTCTGACCAATGCACAAAGGCGGTTTGTAAAAAGCCTATTGTCTGCTCCTGCTAAGCATGTGGAAGCACAATCATGTGGGCTTCGCCCCCGTTTCTTCAGGGGAAGATGTAGGCATTTCGTCTGAGCCGGGTTGGCAAGGAGGAACTGTGGCAGAAGCACAAGTCCTAAAGCGGCCAGTTAAGCCCTGGGAAGAAATGCCATTTGAGCTGCCTGGGTATGAGAGTTTCCTCGTATGCTGTAACAGCACTGTGGAAAGCGAGTTCTTTCTCAGATTCCTAAAGAGCTGGAGGCAAGACAGTTTATGGCTTGTCTCCCATTGAAGGATGGAGGCAGTGCTTTGTGCCTTCCACCTCTACAGCAATGGAGGGCGCGGCTGAGAGTAAAGGGGTCTTTCTGCCATTGGTGCTTTCTGACACTCTCCCACCCATTGCACTTCGTGGTTAGTTAAAAGCCTATCGTCTCTCTCCTCCTCAGCATGAGGAACCACAATCATATGGGCCTCCTCCACATTGCTCAAGGGGAAGATGTAGGCATTTCGCCTGAGCCGGGTTGGCAAGGTGGAAACTTGCAGGATGCAGATGTCCCAGACTGGCGAGTGAAGCGCTGGAAAGAAACGGCGTTCAGCCTCCTTTGTATGAGATGTTCCCAGGACGCTGAAACAGCACTGTGGAAAGGGAGTTTTTTCTCCACTACCTAATGAGCTGGAAGCAAGACAAGTTGATGGTTTGTCTCCCATTGAGGGATGGATGAACCAGTGCCTTGTGCCTTCCACCTCGAGAGCAATGGAGGGCATGGCTGAGAGCAAAGGGGCCTTTCTGACATTGCTGCTTTCCGACGCTCTCTAAGCAGTGTAAATCGGTGGTTGGAAAAAGGCATGCAGTTTTTCGCCTCCTAAGAATGTGGATGCTCAATCATTTGGGAATCAGCACAGTTGCTTCAGGGGAAGATGTAGGCATTTCGTCTGAGCCGGGTTGGCAAGGTGGAAATGCGGCAGAATGCAGATGTTGCATACTGGTGAGTTAAGGTCTGAAAAGACACGGTGTTCTGCTTCCTTTGTATGAGATATTCCCAGGACGCTGTAAGAGCACTGTGGAATGCGAGTGTTTTCCCAGCTTCCTAAAGAGCTGGAAGCAGGACAGTTGATGGTTTGTCTCCAATTGAGGGATGGAGCCGACCAGTGCCTTGTGCCTTCCACCTATAGAGCAATGGAGGGCACGGCTGAGAGCAAAGGGCCCTTTCTGACATAGCTGCATTCCGACACTCTCTAACCAATGCACAATGGTGGTTTGTAAAAGGCCTAGTGTCTGCTCCTGCTAAGCATGTGGAAGCCCAGTCATCTGGGCCTCATCCCCGTTGCTGAAGGGGAAGATGTAGGCATTTCGTCTGAGCCGGGTTGGCAAGGTGGAAATGCAGCAGAAGCAGATGTTGCAGATTGGTGAGTTAAGGGCTGAAAATACACGGTGTTCAGCTGCCTTTCTAGGAGACGTTCCCAGGACGCTGTAAGAGCACTGTGGAATGCGAGTGCTTTCCCAGTTTCCTAAAGAGCTGGAAGCAGGAGAGTTGATGGCTTGTCTCCAATTGAAGGATGGAGGCAGTGCTTTGTGCATTCCACCTCTAGAGCAATGGAGGGCACGGCTGAGAGCAAAGGGCCCTTTCTGACATAGGTGCATTCTGACATTCTCTGACCCAGTGCACAATGGCGCTTTGTAAAAAGCCGATTGTCTGCTCCTGGTAAGCATGCGGAAGCACAGTCATCTGGGCCTCATCCCCGTTGCTGAAGGGGAAGATGTAGACATTTCCTCTGAGCCGGGTTGGCAAGGTGGAAATGTGGCAGGAGCAGAAGTTCCAAATCTGCGAGTTATCGCTGAAAAGAAATGGCATAGCAGCTGCCTTTGTATGAGATTTTGCCAGGACACAGAAAGAGCACTGTTGAAAGCGAGTTCTTTCTCAGCTTCCTAAAGAGACGGAAGGAAGATGGTCTGTGGCTTGTCGCCCCTTGGGGGGGGGAGCCAGTGCATTGTGCATTCCACGTCTAGAGCAATGAAGGGCACGGCTGAGAGCAAAGGGGTCTTTCTGACTTAGCTTCTATCCGACACTCTCTCCAGCAGTGCACAATGGTGGCTGGAAAAAGGCGTGCAGTCTATCGCCTCCTAAGCACGTGGACGCTCAATCATTTGGGACTCAGCCCAGTTGCTTCAGGGGAAGATGTAGGCATTTCGTCTGAGCCGGGTTGGCAAGGTGGAATTGCGGCAGAAGCAGGAGTCCTAAAGCTGCGAGTTAAGAGCTGGGAAGAAATGCCATTTGAGCTGCCTTTGTATGAGAAGTTGCCCGGTGTGCTGTAACAGGACTGTGGAAAGCGAGTTGTTTGTCAGCTTCCTAAAGAGCTGGAGGCAAGACAGTTGATGGCTTGTCTCCAATTGAAGGATGGAGGCAGTGCTTTGTGCCTTCCACCTCTAGAGCAATGGAGGGCACGGCTGAGAGCAAAGGGGTCTTTCTGACATAGGTGCATTCTGACACTCTCTGACCCAGTGCACAAAGGCGGTTTGTAAAAAGCCTATTGTCTGCTCCAGCTAAGCATGTGGAAGCACAATCATGTGGGCTTCGCCCCCGTTGCTGAAGGGGAAGATGTAGGCATTTCGTCTGAGCCGGGTTGGCAAGGTGGAACTGTGGCAGAAGCGGAAGTCCTAAAGCGGCCAGTTAAACCCTGGGAAGAAATGGCATTTGAGCTGCCTTTGTATAAGAAGTTACCCGGTGTGCTGTAACAGGACTGTGGAAAGCGAGTTGTTTTTCAGCTTCCTAAAGAGCTGGAGGCAAGACAGTTGATGGCTTGTCTCCCTTTGAAGGATGGAGGCAGTGCTTTGTGCCTTCCACCTCTACAGCAATGGAGGGCGCGGCTGAGAGTAAAGGGGTCTTTCTGCCATTGGTGCTTTCTGACACTCTCCCAACCATTGCACTTCGTGGTTAGTTAAAAGCCTATCGTGTCTCTCGTCCTCAGCATGAGGAACCACAATCATTTGGGCCTCATCCCCATTGCTCAAGGGGAAGATGTAGGCATATCGTGTGAGCCGGATTGGCAAGGTGGAAACGTGCAGGATGCAGATGTCCCAGATTGGCGACTGAAGCGTTGAAAAGAAACGGCGTTCAGCCTCCTTTGTATGAGATGTTCCCAGGACGCTGAAAGAGCACTGTGGAAAGGGAGTTTATTCTCCGCTTCCTAAAGAGCTGGAAGCAGGACAAGATGTGGTTTGTCTCCCATTGATGGGTGGATCCAGAACCAGTGCCTTGTGCCTTCCACCTCGAGAGCAATGGAGGGCATGGCTGAGAGCAAAGGGGCCTTTCTGACATAGCAGCTTTCCGACGCTCTCTAAGCAGTGTAAAACGGTGGTTGGAAAAAGGCATGCAGTTTTTCGCCTCCTAAGCATGTGGATGCTCAATCATTTGGGAATCAGCACAGTTGCTTCAGGGGAAGATGTAGGCATTTCGTCTGAGCCGGGTTGGCAAGGTGGAAATGCGGCAGAAGCAGATGTTGCAGATTGGTGAGTTAAGGGCTGAAAAGACACGGTGTTCTGCTGCCTTTGTATGAGACGTTCCCAGGACGCTGTAAGAGCACTGTGGAATGCGAGTGCTTTCCCAGCTTCCTAAAGAGCTGGAAGCAGGACAGTTGATGGCTTGTCTCCAATTGAAGGATGGAGGCAGTGCTTTGTGCCTTCCACCTGTAGAGCAATGGAGGGCACGGCTGAGAGCAAAGGGCCCTTTCTGACATAGGTGCATTCTGACAGTCTCTGACCCAGTGCACAATGGCGGTTTGTAAAAAGCCTATTGTCTGCTCCTGCTAAGCATGCGGAAGCACAGTCATCTGGGCCTCGTCCCCGTTGCTTCAGGGGAAGATGTAGACATTTCGTCTGAGCCGGGTTGGCAAGGTGGAAATGTGGCAGGAGCAGAAATTCCAAAGCTGCGAGTTAAGCGCTGAAAAGAAATGGCATGTCAGCTGCCTTTGTATGAGATGTTGCCAGGACACTGAAAGAGCACTGTTGAAAGCGAGTTCTTGCTCAGCTTCCTAAAGAGCTGGAAGGAAGATGGTCTTGGCTTGTCTCCCCTTGAGGGGGGGAGCCAGTGCATTGTGCATTCCACCTCTAGAGCAATGGAGGGCCCGGCTGAGAGCAAAGGGGTCTTTCTGACATAGCTGCTTTCCGACACTCTCTCCAGCAGTGCACAATGGTGGTTGGAAAAAGGCGTGCAGTCTATCGCCTCCTAAGCACGTGGACGCTCAATCATTTGGGACTCAGCCCAGTTGCTTCAGGGGAAGATGTAGGCATTTCGTCTGAGCCGGGTTGGCAAGGTGGAAATGCGGCAGAAGCAGAAGTCCTAAAGCTGTGAGTTAAGGGCTGGAAAGAAATGCCATTTGAGCTGCCTTTGTATGAGAAGTTCCCCGGTGTGCTGTAACAGCACTGTGGAAAGCGAGTTGTTTCTCAGCTTCCTAAAGAGCTGGAAGCAAGACACTTTATGGATTGTCTCCAATTGAAGGATGGAGGCAGTGCTTTGTGCCTTCCACCTCTAGAGCAATGGAGGGCACGGCTGAGAGCAAAGGGCCCTTTCTGACATAGGTGCATTCTGACACTCTCTGACCCAGTGCACAATGGCGGTTTGTAAAAAGCCTATTGTCTGCTCCTGCTAAGCATGAGGAAGCACAGTCATCTGGGCCTCGTCCCCGTTGCTGAAGGGGAAGATGTAGACATTTCGTCTGAGCCGCGTTGGCAAGGTGGAAATGTGGCAGGAGCAGAAGTTCCAAATGTGCGAGTTAAGCGCTGAAAAGAAATGGCATAGCAGCTGCCTTTGTATGAGATGTTGCCAGGACACAGAAAGAGCACTGTTGAAAGCGAGTTCTTGCTCAGCTTCCTAAAGAGACGGAAGGAAGATGGTCTGTGGCTTGTCGCCCCTTGAGGGGGGGAGCCAGTGCATTGTGCATTCCACGTCTAGAGCAATGAAGGGCACGGCTGAGAGCAAAGGGGTCTTTCTGACATACCTGCTTTCCGACACTCTCTCCAGCAGTGCGCAATGGTGGTTGGAAAAAGGCGTGCAGTCTATCGCCTCCTAAGCACGTGGACGCTCAATCATTTGGGACTCAGCCCAGTTGCTTCAGGGGAAGATGTAGGCATTTCGTCTGAGCCGGGTTGGCAAGGTGGAATTGCAGCAGAAGCAGGAGTCCTAAGCTGCGAGTTAAGGGCTGGGAAGAAATGCCAATTGAGCTGCCTTTGTATGAGAAGTTCCCCGGTCTGCTGTAACAGGACTGTGGAAAGCGAGTTGTTTGTCAGCTTCCTAAAGAGCTGGAGGCAAGACAGTTTATGGCTTGTCTCCAACTGAAGGACGGAGGCAGTGCATTGTGCCTTCCACCTCTAGAGCAATGGAGGGCACGGCTGTGAGCAAAGGGCCCTTTCTGACATAGGTGCATTCTGACACTCTCTGACCCAGTGCACAATGGCGGTTTGTAAAAAGCCTATTGTCTACTCCTGCTAAGCATGTGGAAGCACAATCATGTGGGCTTCGCCCCCGTTGCTTAAGGGGAAGATGTAGGCATTTCGTCTGAGCCGGGTTGGCAAGGTGGAACTGTGGCAGAAGCGGAAGTCCTAAAGCGGCCAGTTAAGCACTGGGAAGAAATGGCGTTTGAGCTGCCTCTGTATGAGAGTTTCCTCGTATGCTGTAACAGCACTGTGGAAAGCGAGTTCTTTCCCAGCTTCCTAAAGAGCTGGAGGCAAGACAGTTTATATCTTGTCTCCCATTGAAGGATGGAGGCAGTGCTTTGTGCCTTCCACCTCTACAGCAATGGAGGGCGCGGCTGAGAGTAAAGGGGTCGTTCTGCCATTGGTGCTTTCTGACACTCTCCCAACCATTGCACTTCGTGGTTAGTTAAAAGCCTATTGTCTCTGTCCTCCTCAGCGTGTGGAACCACAATCCTATGGGCCTCATCCCCATTGCTCAAGGGGAAGATATAGGCATTTCGTCTGAGCCGGGTTGGCAAGGTGGAAACGTGCAGGATGCAGATGACCCAGACTGGCGAGTGAAGTGCTGACAAGACACGGCGTTCAGCCTCCTTTGTATGAGATGTTCCCAGGACGCTGTAAGAGCACTGTGGAAAGGGAGTTTTTTCTCCACTTCCTAAAGAGCTGGAAGCAGGCCAAGATGTGGTTTGTCTCCCATTGAGGGGTGGATCCAGAACCAGTGCCTTGTGCCTTCCACCTCGAGAGCAATGGAGGGCATGGCTGAGAGCAAAGGGGCCTTTCTGACATAGCTGCTTTCAGACGCTCTCGAAGCAGTGTAAAATGGTGGTTGGGAAAAGGCATGCAGTTTATCGCCTCCTAAGCATGTGGATGCTCAATCATTTGGGAATCAGCACAGTCGCTTGAGGGGAAGATGTAGGCATTTCGTCTGAGCAGGGTTGGCAAGGTGCAAATGCGGCAGAAGCAGATGTTGCAGATTGGTTAGTTAAGGGCTGAAAAGACATGATGTTCAGCTGCCTTTTTATGAGAATTTCCCAGGACGCTGTAAGAGCACTGTGGAATGCGAGTGCTTTCCCAGCTTCCTGAAGAGCTGGAAGCAGGCCAGTTGTTGGCTTGACTCCAATTAAAGGATGGAGGCAGTGCTTTGTGCCTTCCAACTCTAGGGCAAAGGAGGGCACGGCTGAGAGCAAAGGGCCCTTTCTGACATCGGTGCATTCTGACACTCTCTGACCCAGTGCACAATGGCGGTTTGTAAAAAGCCTATTGTCTGCTCCTGCTAAGCATGCGGAAGCACAGTCATCTGGAGCTCGTCCCCGTTGCTGAAGGGGAAGATGTAGACATTTCGTCTGAGCCGGGTTGGCAAGGTGGAAATGTGGCAGGAGCAGAAGTTCCAAATCGGCGAGTTAAGCGCTGAAAAGAAATGGCATGTCAGCTGCCTTTGTATGAGATGTAGCCAGGACACAGAAAGAGCACTGTTGAAAGCGAGTTCTTGCTCAGCTTCCTAAGGAGATGGAAGGAAGATGGTCTGTGGCTTGTCGCCCATTGAGTGGGGGAGCCAGTGCATTGTGCATTCCACGTCTAGAGCAATGAAGGGCACGGCTGAGAGCAAAGGGGTCTTTCTGACATAGCTGCTTTCCGACACTCTCTCCAGCAGTGCACAATGGTGGTTGGAAAAAGGCGTGCAGTCTATCGCCTCCTAAGCACGTGGACGCTCAATCATTTGGGACTAAGCCCAGTTGCTTGAGGGGAAGATGTGGGAATTTCGTCTGAGCCGGGTTGGCAAGGTGGAATTGCGGCAGAAGCAGGAGTCCTAAAGCTGCGAGTTAAGGGCTGGGAAGATATGGCATTTGAGCTGCCTTTGTATGAGAAGTTCCCTGGTCTGCTGTAACAGGACTGTGGAATGCGAGTTGTTTGTCAGCTTCCTAAAGAGCTGGAGGCAAGAGAGTTGATGGCTTGTCTAAAATTGAAGGATGGAGGCAGTGCTTTGTGCCTTCCACCTCTAGAGCAATGGAGGGCACGGCTGAGAGCACAGGGCCCTTTCTGACATAGGTGCATTCTGACACTCTCTGACCCAGTGCACAATGGCGGTTTGTAAAAAGCCTATTGTCTGCTCCTGCGAAGCATGTGGAAGCTCAATCATGTGGGCTTCGCCCCCGTTGCTTAATGGGTAGATGTAGGCATTTCGTCTGAGCCGGGTTGGCAAGGTGGAACTGTGGCAGTAGCGGAAGTCCTAAAGCGGCCAGTTAAGCACAGGGAAGAAATGGCGTTTGAGCTGCCTCTGCATGAGAGTTTCCTCGTATGCTGTAATAGCACTGTGGAAAGCGAGTTCTTTCTCAGCTTCCTAAAGAGCTGGAGGCAAGACAGTTTATGGCTTGTCTCCCCTTGAAGGATGGAGGCAGTGCTTTGTGCCTTCCACCTCTAGAGCAATGGAGGGCACGGCTGAGAGCAAAGGGCCCTTTCTGACATAGGTGCATTCTGACACTCTCTGACCCAGTGCACAATGGCGGTTTCTAAAAAGCCTATTGTCTGCTCCTGCTAAGCATGAGGCAGCACAATCATGTGGGCTTGGCCCCCGTTGCTTAAGGGGAAGATGTAGGCATTTCGTCTGAGCCGGGTTGGCAAGGTGGAACTGTGGCAGAAGCGGAAGTCCTAAAGCGGCCAGTTAAGCACAGGGAAGAAATGGCGTTTGAGCTGCCTCTGCATGAGAGTTTCCTCGTATGCTGTAACAGCACTGTGGAAAGCGAGTTCTTTCTCAGCTTCCTAAAGAGCTGGATGCAAGACAGTTTATGGCTTGTCTCCCATTGAAGGATCGAGGCAGTGCTTTGTGCCTTCCACCTCTACAGCAATGGAGGGCGCGGCTGAGAGTAAAGTGGTCTTTCTGCCATTGGTGCTTTCTGACACTCTCCCAACCATTGCACTTCGTGGTTAGTTAAAAGCCTATTGTCTCTCTCCTCCTCAGCATGCTTAACCACAGTCCTATGGGCCTCATGCCCATTGCTCAAGGGGAAGATGTAGGCATTTCGTCTGAGCCGGGTTGACAAGGTGGAAACGTGCAGAATGCAGATGTCCCAGACTGGCGAGTGAAGTGCTGAAAAGAAACGGCGATCAGCCTCCTTTGTATGACATGTTCCCAGGACGCTGTAAGAGCACTGTGGAAAGGGAGATTTTTCTCCACTTCCTAAAGAGCTGGAAGCAGGCCAAGATGTGGTTTGTCTCCCATTGAGGGGTGGATCCAGAACCAGTGCCTTGTGCCTTCCACCTCGAGAGCAATGCAGGGCATGGCTGAGAGCAAAGGGGCCTTTCTGACATAGCTGCTTTCCGACGCTCTCTAAGCAGTGTAAAATGGTGGTTGGAAAAAGGCATGCAGTTTATCGCCTCCTAAGCATGTGCATGCTCAATCATTTGGGAATCAGCACAGTCGCTTCAGGGGAAGATGTAGGCATTTCGTCAGAGCCGGGTTGGCATGGTGGAAATGCGGCAGAAGCAGATGTTGCAGATTGGTGAGTTAAGGGCTGAAAAGACACGGTGTTCAGCTGCCTTTGTATGAGACGTTCCCAGGACGCTGTAAGAGCACTGTGGAATGCGAGTGCTTTCCCAGCTTCCTAAAGAGCTGGAAGCAGAACAGTTGCTGGCTTGTCTCCAATTGAAGGATGGAGGCAGTGCTTTGTGCCTTCCACCTCTAGAGCAATGGAGGGCACGGCTGAGAGCAAAGGGCCCTTTCTGACATAGGTGCATTCTGAAACTCTCTGACCCAGCGCACAATGGCGGTTTGTAAAAAGCCTATTGTCTGCTCCTGCTAAGCATGCGGAAGCACAGTCATCTGGGCCTCGTCCCCGTTGCTGAAGGGGAAGATGTAGACATTTCGTCTGAGCCGGGTTGGCAAGGTGGAAATGTGGCAGGAGCAGAAGTTCCAAATCTGCGAGTTAAGCGCTGAAAAGAAATGGCATAGCAGCTGCCTTTGTATGAGATGTTGCCAGGACACAGAAAGAGCACTGTTGAAAGCGAGTTGTTGCTCAGCTTCCTAAAGAGATGGAAGGAAGATGGTCTGTGGCTTGTCGCCCCTTAAGAGGGGAGCCAGTGCATTGTGCATTCCACGTCTAGAGCAATGAAGGGCACGGCTGAGAGCAAAGGGGTCTTTCTGACATAGCTGCTTTCTGACACTCTCTCCAGCAGTGCACAACGGTGGTTGGAAAAAGGCGTGCAGTCTATAGCCTCCTAAGCACGTGGACGCTCAATCATTTGGGACTCAGCCCAGTTGCTTCAGGGGAAGATGTAGGCATTTCGTCTGAGCCGGGTTGGCAAGGTGGAATTGTGGCAGAAGCAGGAGTCCTAAAGCTGCGAGTTAAGGGCTGGGAAGAAATGCCATTTGAGCTGCCTTTCTATGAGAAGTTCCCCGGTCTGCTGTAACAGGACTGTGGAAAGCGTGTTGTTTGTCAGCTTCCTAAAGAGGTCGAGGCAAGACAGTTTACGGCTTGTCTCCAATTGAAGGATGGAGGCAGTGCTTTGTGCCTTCCACCTCTAGAGCAATGGAGGGCACGGCTGAGAGCAAAGGGCCCTTTCTGACATAGGTGCATTCTGACACTGTCTGACCCAGTGCACAATGTCGGTTTGTATAAAGCCTATTGTCTGCTCCTGCTAAGCATGTGGAAGCACAATCATGTGGGCTTCGCCCCCGTTGCTTAAGGTGAAGCAGTAGGCATTTCTTCTGAGCCGGGTTGGCAAGGTGGAACTGTGGCAGAAGCGGAAGTCCTAAAGCGGCCAGTTAAGCACTGGGAAGAAATGGCATTTGAGATGCCTCTGTATGAGAGTTTCCTCGTATGCTGTAACAGCACTGTGGAAAGCGAGTTCTTTCCCAGCTTCCTAAAGAGCTGGAGGCAAGACAGTTTATGGCTTGTCTCCCATTGAAGGATCGAGGCAGTGCTTTGTGACTTCCACCTCTACAGCAATGGAGGGCGCGGCTGAGAGTAAAGGTGTCTTTCTGCCATTGGTGCTTTCTGACACTCTCCCAACCGTTGCACTTCGTGGTTAGTTAAAAGCCTATTGTCTCTCTCCTCCTCAGCATGTAGAACCACAATCGTATGGGCCTCATCCCCATTGCTCAAGGGGAAGTTGTAGGCATTTCGTCTGAGCCGGGTAGACAAGGTGGAAACGTGCAGGATGCAGATGTCCCAGACTGGGGAGTGAAGTGCTGAAAAGAAACGGCGTTCAGCCTCCTTTGTATGAGATGTTCCCAGGACGCTGTAAAAGCACTGTGGAAAGGGAGTTTTTTCTCCACTTCCTAAAGAGCTGGAAGCAGGCCAAGATGTGGTTTGTCTCCCATTGAGGGGTGGATCCAGAACCAGTGCCTTGTGCCTTCCACATCGAGAGCAATGGAGGGCATGGCTGAGAGCAAAGGGGCCTTTCTGACATAGCTGCTCTCCGACGCTCTCTAAGCAGTGTAACATGGTGGTTGGAAAAAGGCATGCAGTTTATTGCCTCCTAAGCATGTGGATGCTCAATCATTTGGGAATCAGCACAGTCGCTTCAGGGGAAGATGTAGGCATTTCGTCTGAGCCGGGTTGGCAAGGTGGAAAAGCGGCAGAAGCAGATGTTGCAGATTGGGGAGTTAAGGGCTGAAAAGACACGGTGTTCAGCTGCCTTTGTATGAGACGTTCCCAGGACGCTGTAAGAGCACTGTGGAATGCGAGTGCTTTCCCAGCTTCCTAAAGATCTGGAAGTAGAACAGTTGCTGGCTTGTCTCCAATTGAAGGATGGAGGCAGTGCTTTGTGCCTTCCACCTCTAGAGCAATGGAGGGCACGGCTGAGAGCAAAGGGCCCTTTCTGACATAGGTGCATTCTGACACTCTCTGACCCAGCGCACAATGGCGGTTTGTAAAAAGCCTATTGTCTGCTCCTGCTAAGCATGTGGAAGCACAATCATGTGGGCTTCGCCCCCGTTGCTTAATGGGAAGATGTAGGCATTTCGTCTGAGCCGGGTTGGCAAGGTGGAACTGTGGCAGTAGCGGAAGTCCTAAAGTGGCCAGTTAAGCACTGGGAAGAAATGGCATTTGAGCTGCCTCTGCAGGAGAGTTTCCTCATATGCTGTAACAGCACTGTGGAAAGCGAGTTCTTTCTCAGCTTCCTAAAGAGCTGGAGGCAAGACAGTTTATGGCTTGTCTCCATTTGAAGGATGGAGGCAGTGCTTTGTGCCTTCCACCTCTAGAGCAATGGAGGGCACGGCTGAGAGCAAAGGGCCCATTCTGACATAGGTGCATTCTGACACTCTCTGACCCAGTGCACAATGGCGGTTTGTAAAAAGCCTATTGTCTGCTCCTGCTAAGCATGAGGCAGCAGAATCGTGTGGGCTTCGCCCCCGTTGCTTAAGGGGAAGATGTAGGCATTTCGTCTGAGCCGGGTTGGCAAGGTGGAACTGTGGCAGAAGCGGAAGTCCTAAAGCGGCCAGTTAAGCACTGGGAAGAAATGGCGTTTGAGCTGCCTCTGCATGAGAGTTTCCTCGTATGCTGTAACAGCACTGTGGAAAGCGAGTTCTTTCTCAGCTTCCTAAAGAGCTGGAGGCAAGACAGTTTATGGCTTGTC
>NW_027228511.1:0-46536 GCF_037783145.1 Equus przewalskii
AGGGAGGTGGTACCGATGAGTCGAGCAGGTGGTTCCGGCGTGCTCAGCAGGTGGTTCAGGCGGTTCTGGCAGGTGGTATCCGTCTGTTCGGGGTGTGGTTCCAGCATCTCATGAACACGTTTCTGGCACGTCTGAGATGTGGTTCCAGCCGGCCCGACAGGTGTTTCCACAGTGTCCGCCAAGCGGTTCTGGCGTAGTTGGCAGGTGATTTTGGCATGACCGGCAGGTGGTTCCAGCAAGCCTTTCAGGTGATTCCAAAGTGTTCACCAACTGGTTGTGGCGTAGCCGGCAGGTGATTTTTGCGTGATCGGCAGGTGGTTCTGGCGAGTCGAGCAGGTGGTCCGGCGTGCTCGGCTGGTGCTTCCGGGGTCATTGGCACGGGGTTCTGGCATGTCTGAGAGGTGGTTCCTGCATGCCCGGCAAGTGATTCCTGAGTGTTCGCCAAGTGGTTCTGGCATAGTCGGCAGGTGATTTTGGCATGTCCGGCAGGTGGTTCAGGCGAGTTGAGCAGGTGGTTCCAACGTGCTTGGCAGGTGCTTCCGGCGTCTCCGGCACGTGTTTCTGGCACATCTGACAGGTGGTTCCGGCATGCCCGAAGGGTGATTCCGGTCTGTCCGGTAGGTGGTTCCAGCCTGCACGGCATGTGGTTCTGGTACGTCTCAGAGGTGGTTGCGCATGCCCAACAGGTGATTCCGGACTGTCCGCCACATGGTTCTGGCACGTCTGAGAGGTGGTTCCGGCATGCCCGGCAGGTCATCACAGAGAGTCCTCCAAGTGGTTCTGGCATACCCAGCAGGTGATTTTGGCACGTCAGGGAGGTGGTACCGGTGAGTCGAGCAGGTGGTTCCGGCGTGCTCGGCAGGTGGTTCAGGCGGTTCTGCTAGGTGTTTTCCGCTGTTCGGGGTGTGGTTCCAGCATCTCATGCACATGGTTCTGGCACGTCTGAGATGTGGTTCCGGCCGGCCCGACAGGTGTTTCCACAGTGTCCGTCAAGTGGTACTGGCGTAGTTGGCAGGTGATTTTGGCATGACCGGCAGGTGGTTCCAGCAAGCCCGGCAGGTGATTCCGGACTGTCCGCCACATGGTTCTGGCACGTCTGAGAGGTGGTTCCGGCATGCCCGGCAGGTCATCCCAGAGAGTCCTCCAAGTGGTTCTGGCATAACACGCAGGTGATTTTGGCGTGTCTGGCAGGTTGTTCCGTTGTGATTGGCAGGTGGTTCAGGCTTGGCCGGCAGGTGGTTCCAGACTGTCCAGGACGTGTTTCCAGCTTCTCCGGCAGGTGGTTCTGGTACGTCTGAGAGGTGGTTCCGCCAGGGCTGGCAGGTGATTCCGGACCGTCCCCCAGGTGGTTCTGGCATAGCCAGCAGTTGATATTGGCCTGTCCGGCAGGTGGTTCCAGCGAGTCGAACAGGTGGCTCCGGCGTGCTCGGCAGGTGGTTTCTGTCTGTCCGGTAGGTGATTCTGGCGTGTCCGGCACGTGCTTCCGGCACGTCTGAGAGTTGGTTCCGGCATGCGCGACAGGTGATTTCGGAGTGTCGGCCAGGTGGTTCTGGCGTACCCGGCAGGTGATTTTGGCGTGTCCGGCAGGTGTTTCTGGCGAGTCGAGCAGGTGGCTCCGGCATGCTCGGCAGGTGCTTCCGGCGTCTCCGGCACTTGGTTGTGGTGTGTCTGAGAGCTGGTTCCGGCATGTCCGGCAGATGATTCCGGAGTGTCCGCCAATTGGTTCTGGCATACCCGGCTGGTGATTTGGGTATGTCAGGTAGGTGGTTCCGGCGAGTCGAGCAGGTGGCTCCGGCGTGCTCGGCAGGTTGTTCAGACGGGTCTGGCAGGTGTTTTCCGTCTGTTCGGGGTGTGGTTCCAGCATCTCATGCACATGGTTCTGGCACGTCTGAGATGTGGTTCTGGCCGGCCCGACAGGTGTTTCCACAGTGTCCGCCAAGTGGTACTGGCGTAGTTGGCAGGTGATTTTGGCATGACTGGCAGGTGGTTCCAGCAAGCCCGGCAGGTGATTCCGAAGTGTTCCCCAACTGGTTGTGGCGTAGCCGGCAGGTGATTTTTGCGTATAGGGCAGGTGGTTCAGGCGAGTTGAGCAGGTGGTTGCGACGTGCTCGGCAGGTGCTTCCGGCGTCTCCGGCACGTGTTTCTGGCACATCTGACTGGTGGTTCCGGCATGCCCAAAACTTGATTCCGGTCTGTCCAGTAGGTGGTTCCGGCGTGCACGGCACGTGGTTCTGGTACGTGTCAGAGGTGGTTGCGTATGCCCAACAGGTGATTCCGCACTGTCCGCCACGTGCTTCTGGCACGTCTGCGAGGTGGTTCCAAACTGCCCGGCAGGTCATTTCGGAGAGTCGTCCAAGTGGTTCTGGCGTAGCCCGCAGGCGATTTTGGCGTGTCCGGCAGGTGGTTCCGCCGTGCTCGGCAGGTAGTTCAGGCATGGCCGTCACGTGGTTCCAGTCTGTCCAGGACGTGTTTCCAGCTTCTCCGGCAGGTGGTTCTGGTACGCCTGAGAGGTGGTTCCGCCATGGCTGGCAGGTGATCCCGGACTGTCCCCCAGGTGGTTCTGGCATAGCCAGCAGTTGATATTGGCCTGTCCGGCAGGTGGTTCCAGCGAGTCGAAAATGTGGCTCCGGCGTGCTCGGCAGGTGGTTCCGGTCTGTTCGGTAGGTGTTTCCGGCGTGTATGGCACGTGCTTCCGGCATGCGCGGCAGGTGATACCGTAGTGTCCGCCAGGTGGTTCTGGCACACCCGGCAGGTGATTTTGGCGTGTCCGGCAGGTGTTTCTGGCGAGTCGAGCAGGTGGCTCCGGCATGCTCGGCAGGTGCTTCCGGCGTCTCCAGCACTTGGTTCTGGTGTGTCTGAGAGCTGGTTCCGGCATGTCCTGCAGATGATTCCGGTGTGTCCGCCAATGGTTCTGGCATACCCAGCAGGTGATTTTGGCGTGTCAGGGAGGTGGTACCGGTGAGTCGAGCAGGTGGTTCCAGCATGCTCGGCAGGTGGTTCAGGCGGTTCTGGCAGGTGGTATCCGTCTGTTCGGGGTGTGGTTCCAGCATCTCATGAACACGTTTCTGGCACGTCTGAGATGTGGTTCCAGCCGGCCCGACAGGTGTTTCCGCAGTGTCCGCCAAGCGGTTCTGGCGTAGTTGGCAGGTGATTTTGGCATGACCGGCAGGTGGTTCCAGCAAGCCTGGCAGGTGATTCCAAAGTGTTCACCAACTGGTTGTGGCGTAGCCGGCAGGTGATTTTTGCGTGATCGGCAGGTGGTTCTGGCGAGTCGAGCAGGTGGTTCCGGCGTGCTCGGCTGGTGCTTCCGGGGTCATTGGCACGGGGTTCTGGCATGTCTGAGAGGTGGTTCCTGCATGCCCGGCAAGTGATTCCGGAGTGTTCGCCAAGTGGTTCTGGCATAGTCGGCAGGTGATTTTGGCATGTCCGGCAGGTGGTTCAGGCGAGTTGAGCAGGTGGTTCCAACGTGCTTGGCAGGTGCTTCCGGCGTCTCCGGCACGTGTTTCTGGCACATCTGACAGGTGGTTCCGGCATGCCCGAAAGGTGATTCCGGTCTGTCCGGTAGGTGGTTCCAGCCTGCACGGCATGTGGTTCTGGTACGTCTCAGAGGTGGTTGCGCATGCCCAACAGGTGATTCCGGACTGTCCGCCACATGGTTCTGGCACGTCTGAGAGGTGGTTCCGGCATGCCCGGCAGGTCATCCCAGAGAGTCCTCCAAGTGGTTCTGGCATAACACGCAGGTGATTTTGGCGTGTCTGGCAGGTTGTTCCGTTGTGCTTGGCAGGTGGTTCAGGCTTGGACGGCAGGTGGTTCCAGACTGTCCAGGACGTGTTTCCAGCTTCTCCGGCAGGTGGTTCTGGTACGTCTGAGAGGTGGTTCCGCCATGGCTGGCAGGTGATTCCGGACCATCCCCTAGGTGGTTCTGGCATAGCCAGCAGTTGATATTGGCCTGTCCGGCAGGTGGTTCCAGCGAGTCGAACAGGTGGCTCCGGCGTGCTCGGCACGTGGTTCCGGTCTGTCCGGTAGGTGATTCCGGCGTGTCCGGCACGTGCTTCCGGCACGTCTGAGAGGTGGTTCCGGCATGCGCGACAGGTGATTTCGGAGTGTCCGCCAGGTGGTTCTGGCGTACCCGGCAGGTGATTTTGGCGTGTCCGGCAGGTGTTTCTGGCGAGTCGAGCAGGTGGCTCCGGCATGCTCGGCAGGTGCTTCCGGCGTCTCCGGCACGTGGTTCTGGTGTGTCTGAGAGCTGGTTCCGGCATGTCCGGCAGATGATTCCGGAGTGTCCGCCAAGTGGTTCTGGCATACCCGGCTGGTGATTTGGGCATGTCAGGTAGGTGGTTCCGGCGAGTCGAGCAGGTGGCTCCGGCGTGCTCGGCAGGTTGTTCAGAAGGGTCTGGCAGGAGTTTTCCGTCTGTTCGGGGTGTGGTTCCAGCATCTCATGCACATGGTTCTGGCACGTCTGAGATGTGGTTCCGGCCGGCCCGACAGGTGTTTCCACAGTGTCCGCCAAGTGGTACTGGCGGAGTTGGCAGGTGATTTTGGCATGACCGGCAGGTGGTTCCAGCAAGCCCGGCTGGTGATTCCGAAGTGTTCCCCAACTGGTTGTGGCGTAGCCGGCAGGTGATTTCTGCGTGTCCGGCAGGTGGTTCTGACGAGTCGAGCAGGTGGTTCTGGCGTGCTCGGCAGGTGCTTCCGGGGTCATTGGCACGTGGTTCTGGCATATCTGAGAGGTGGTTCCGGCATGCCCGGCATGTGATTCCGGAGTGTTCGCCAAGTGTTTCCGGCGTAGCCGGCAGGTGATTTTGCATGTCCAGCGGTCGTTCCGGCGGGTCGAGCCGGTGGTTCCGGCGTGTCCGGCAGGTGGTTCCGGTCTGTCCGGCAGGTGGTTCTGTGGTGTCCGGCACGAGGTTCAGTCTGAGAGGCTGTGCCGGCATGCCCCTCCCGTGATTCCGGCTTGTCCCCGAAGTGGTGCTGGTGTAGCGGGCAGGTGATTTTGGCGTGTCCGGCAGGTGGTTCAGGCGAGTTGAGCAGGTGGTTGCGACGTGCTCGGCAGGTGCTTCCGGCGTCTCCGGCACGTGTTTCTGGCACATCTGACTGGTGGTTCCGGCATGCCCAAAAGTTGATTCCGGTCTGTCCGGTAGGTGGTTCCGGCGTGCACGGCACGTGGTTCTGGTACGTGTCAGAGGTGGTTGCGTATGCCCAACAGGTGATTCCGGACTGTCCGCCACGTGCTTCCGGCACGTCTGAGAGGTGGTTCCAACCTGCCCGGCAGGTCATTTCGGAGAGTTGTCCAAGTGGTTCTGGCGTAGCCCGCAGGTGATTTTGGCGCGTCCGGCAGGTGGTTCCGCCGTGCTCGGCAGGTGGTTCAGGCATGGCCGTCACGTGGCTCCAGTCTGTCCAGGACGTGTTTCCAGCTTCTCCGGCAGGTGGTTCTGGTACGTCTGAGAGGTGGTTCCGCCATGGCTGGCAGGTGATCCCGGACTGTCCCCCAGGTGGTTCTGGCATAGCCAGCAGTTGATATTGGCCTGTCCGGCAGGTGGTTCCAGCGAGTCGAACAGGTGGCTCCGGCGTTCTTGGCAGGTGGTTCCGGTCTGTCCAGTAGGTGTTTCCGGCGTGTCTGGCACGTGCTTCCGGCATGCGCGGCAGGTGATTCCGTAGTGTCCGCCAGGTGGTTCTGGCATACCCGGCAGGTGATTTTGGCGTGTCCGGCAGGTGTTTCTGGCGAGTCGAGCAGGTGGCTCCGGCATGCTCGGCAGGTGCTTCCGGCGTCTCCGGCACTTGGTTCTGGTGTGTCTGAGAGCTGGTTCCGGCATGTCCGGCAGATGATTCCGGAGTGTCCGCCAAGTGGTTCTGGAATACCCAGCAGGTGATTTTGGCGTGTCAGGGAGGTGGTACCGGTGAGTCGAGCAGGTGGTTCCGGCGTGCTCGGCAGGTGGTTCAGGCAGTTCTGGCAGGTGGTATCCGTCTGTTCGGGGTGTCGTTCCAGCATCTCATGAACACGTTTCTGGCACGTCTGAGATGTGCTTCCAGCCGGCCCGACAGGTGTTTCCGCAGTGTCCGCCAAGTGGTTCTGGCATAGTTGGCCGGTGATTTTGGCATGACCGGCAGGTGGCTCCAGCAAGCCTTTCAGGTGATTCCAAAGTGTTCACCAACTGGTTGTGGCGTAGCCGGCAGGTGATTTTTGAGTGATCGGCAGGTGGTTCTGACGAGTCGAGCAGGTGGTTCCGGCGTGCTCGGCTGGTGGTTCCGGGGTCATTGGCACGGGGTTCTGGCATGTCTGAGAGGTGGTTCCTGCATGCCCGGCAAGTGATTCCGGAGTGTTCGCCAAGTGGTTCTGGCATAGTCGGCAGGTGATTTTGGCATGTCCGGCAGGTGGTTCAGGCGAGTTGAGCAGGTGGTTCCAACGTGCTTGGCAGGTGCTTCCGGCGTCTCCGGCACGTGTTTCTGGCACATCTGACAGGTGGTTCCGGCATGATCGAAAGGTGATTCCGGTCTGTCTGGTAGGTGGTTCCAGCCTGCACGGCATGTGGTTCTGGTACGTCTCAGAGGTGGTTGCGCATGCCCAACAGGTGATTCCGGACTGTCCGCCACATGGTTCTGGCACGTCTGAGAGGTGGTTCCGGCATGCCCGGCAGGTCATCCCAGAGAGTCCTCCAAGTGGTTCTGGCATAACACGCAGGTGATTTTGGCGTGTCTGGCAGGTTGTTCCGTTGTGCTTGGCAGGTGGTTCAGGCTTGGCCGGCAGGTGGTTCCAGACTGTCCAGGACGTGTTTCCAGCTTCTCCGGCAGGTGGTTCTGGTAAGTCTGAGAGGTGGTTCCGCCATGGCTGGCAGGTGATTCCGGACCGTCCCCCAGGTGGTTCTGGCATAGCCAGCAGTTGATATTGGCCTGTCCGGCAGGTGGTTCCAGCGAGTCGAACAGGTGGCTCCGGCGTGCTCGGCAGGTGGTTCCGGTCTGTAAGCTAGGTGATTCCGGCGTGTCCGGCACGTGCTTCCGGCACGTCTGAGAGGTGGTTCCGGCATGCGCGACAGGTGATTTCGGAGTGTCCGCCAGGTGGTTCTGGCGTACCCGGCAGGTGATTTTGGCGTGTCCGGCAGGTGTTTCTGGCGAGTCGAGCAGGTGGCTCCGGCATGCTCGGCAGGTGCTTCCGGCGTCTCCGGCACGTGGTTCTGGTGTGTCTGAGAGCTGGTTCCGGCATGTCCGGCAGATGATTCCGGAGTGTCCGCCAAGTGGTTCTGGCATACCTGGCTGGTGATTTGGGCATGTCAGGTAGGTGGTTCCGGCGAGTCGAGTAGGTGGCTCCGGCGTGCTCGGCAGGTTGTTCAGACGGGTCTGGCAGGTGTTTTCCGTCTGTTCGGGGTGTGGTTCCAGCATCTCATGCACATGGTTCTGGCACGTCTGAGATGTGGTTCCGGCCGGCCCGACATGTGTTTCCACAGTGTCCTCCAAGTGGTACGGGCGTAGTTGGCAGGTGATTTCGGCATGGCCGTCACGTGGTTCCAGTCTGTCCAGGACGTGTTTCCAGCTTCTCCGGCAGGTGGTTCTGGTACGTCTGAGAGGTGGTTCCGCCATGGCTGGCAGGTGATCCCGGACTGTCCCCCAGGTGGTTCTGGCATAGCCAGCAGTTGATATTGGCCTGTCCGGCAGGTGGTTCCAGCGAGTCGAACAGGTGGCTCCGGCGTTCTTGGCAGGTGGTTCCGGTCTGTCCAGTAGGTGTTTGCGGCGTGTCTGGCACGTGCTTCCGGCATGCGCGGCAGGTGATTCCGTAGTGTCCGCCAGGTGGTTCTGGAATACCCGGCAGGTGATTTTGGCGTGTCCGGCAGGTGTTTCTGGCGAGTCGAGCAGGTGGCTCCGGCATGCTCGGCAGGTGCTTCCGGCGTCTCCGGCACTTGGTTCTGGTGTGTCTGAGAGCTGGTACCGGCATGTCCGGCAGATGATTCCGGAGTGTCCGCCAAGTGGTTCTGGCATACACAGCAGGTGATTTTGGCGTTTCAGGGAGGTGGTACCGGTGAGTCGAGCAGGTGGTTCCGGCGGGCTCGGCAGGTGGTTCAGGCGGTTCTGGCAGGTGGTATCCGTCTGTTCGGGGTGTGGTTCCAGCATCTCATGAACACGTTTCTGGCACGTCTGAGATGCGGTTCCAGCCGGCCCGACAGGTGTTTCCGCAGTGTCCGCCAAGCGGTTCTGGCGTAGTTGTCAGGTGATTTTGGCATGACCGGCAGGTGGTTCCAGCAAGCCTGGCAGGTGATTCCAAAGTGTTCACCAAATGGTTGTGGCGTAGCCGGCAGGTGATTTTTGAATGATCGGCTGGTGTTTCTGACGAGTCGAGCAGGTGGCTCCGGCATTCTCGGCAGGTGCTTACGGCGTCTCCGGCACGTGGTTCTGGTGTGTCTGAGAGCTGGTTCCGGCATGTCTGGCAGATGATTCCGGAGTGTCCGCCAAGTGGTTCTGGCATACCCGGCTGGTGATTTGGGCATGTCAGGTAGGTGCTCTGCAGGGTGTTCAGACGGGTCTGGCAGGTGTTTTCCGTCGGTTCGGGGTGTGGTTCCAGCATCTAATGCACATGGTTCTGGCACGTCTGAGATGTGGTTCCGGCCGGCCCGACAGGTGTTTCCACAGTGTCCGCCAAGTGGTACTGGCGTAGTTGGCAGGTGATTTTGGCATGACCGGCAGGTGGTTCCAGCAAGCCCGGCAGGTGATTCCGAAGTGTTCCCCAACTGGTTGTGGCGTAGCCGGCAGGTGATTTCTGCGTGTCCGGCAGGTGGTTCTGGCGAGTCGAGCAGGTGGTTCCGGCGTGCTCGGCAGGTGCTTCCGGGGTCATTGGCACGTGGTTCTGGCATATCTGAGAGGTGGTTCCGGCATGCCCGGCAGGTGATTCCGGAGTGTTCGCCAAGTGTTTCCGGCGTAGCCGGCAGGTGAGTTTGCATGTCCAGCGGTCGTTCCGGCGGGTCGAGCCGGTGGTTCCGGCGTGTCCGGCAGGTGGTTCCGGTCTGTCCGGCAGGTGGTTCTGTGGTGTCCGGCACGAGGTTCAGTCTGAGAGGCTGTGCCGGCATGCCCCTCACGTGATTCCGGCTTGTCCCCGAAGTGGTGCTGGTGTAGCGGGCAGGTGATTTTGGAGTGTCCGGCAGGTGGTTCAGGCGAGTTGAGCAGGTGGTTGCAACGTGCTCGGCAGGTGCTTCCGGCGTCTCCGGCACGTGTTTCTGGCACATCTGACTGGTGGTTCCGGCATGCCCAAAAGTTGATTCCGGTCTGTCCGGTAGGTGGTTCCGGCGTGCACGGCACGTGGTTCTGGTACGTGTCAGAGGTGGTTGCGTATGCCCAACAGGTGATTCCGGACTGTCCGCCACGTGCTTCTAGCACATCTGAGAGGTGGTTCCAACCTGCCCGGCAGGTCATTTCGGAGAGTCGTCCAAGTGGTTCTGGCGTAGCCCGCAGGTGATATTGGCGTGTCCGGCAGGTGCTTCCGCCGTGCTCGGCAGGTGGTTCAGGCATGGACGTCACGTGGTTCCAGTCTGTCCAGGACGTGTTTCCAGCTTCTCCGGCAGGTGGTTCTGGTACGTCTGAGAGGTGGTTCCGCCATGGCTGGCAGGTGATCCTGGACTGTCCCCCAGGTGGTTCTGGCATAGCCAGCAGTTGATATTGGCCTGTCCGGCAGGTGGTTCCAGCGAGTCGAACAGGTGGCTCCGGCGTTCTTGGCAGGTGGTTCCGGTCTGTCCGGTAGGTGTTTCCGGCGTGTCTGGCACGTGCTTCCGGCACGTGTGAGAGGTGGTTCCGGCATGCGCGGCAGGTGATTCCGTAGTGTCCGCCAGGTGGTTCTGGCGTACCCGGCAGGTGATTTTGGCGTGTCCGGCAGGTGTTTCTGGCGAGTCGAGCAGGTGGCTCCGGCATGCTCGGCAGGTGCTTCCGTCGTCTCCGGCACTTGGTTCTGGTGTGTCTGAGAGCTCGTCCCGGCATGTCCGGCAGATGATTCCGGAGTGTCCGCCCAGTGGTTCTGGCATACCCAGCAGGTGATTTTGGCTTGTCAGGGAGTTCTTACTGGTGAGTCGAGCAGGTTGTTCCAGCGTGCTCAGCAGGTGGTTCAGGCGGTTCTGGCAGGTGGTATCCGTCTGTTCGGGGTGTGGTTCCAGCATCTCATGAACACGTTTCTGGCACGTCTGAGATGTGGTTCCAGCCGGCCCGACAGGTGTTTCCGCAGTGTCCGCCAAGCGGTTCTGGCGTAGTTGGCAGGTGATTTTGGCATGACTGGCAGGTGGTTCCAGCAAGCCTGGCAGGTGATTCCAAAGTGTTCACCAACTGTTTGTGGCGTAGCCGGCAGGTGATTTTTGCGTGATCGGCAGGTGGTTCTGGCGAGTCGAACAGGTGGTTCCGGCGTGCTCGGCTGGTGCTTCCGGGGTCATTGGCACGGGGTTCTGGCATGTCTGAGAGGTGGTTCCTGCATGCCCGGCAAGTGATTCCGGAGTGTTCGCCAAGTGGTTCTGGCATAGTCGGCAGGTGATTTTGGCATGTCCGGCAGGTGGTTCAGGCGAGTTGAGCAGGTGGTTCCGACGTGCTTGGCAGGTGCTTCCGGCGTCTCCGGCACGTGTTTCTGGCACATCTGACAGGTGGTTCCGGCATGCCCGAAATGTGATTCCGGTCTGTCCGGTAGGTGGTTCCAGCCTGCACGGCATGTGGTTCTGGTACGTCTCAGAGGTGGTTGCGCATGCCCAACAGGTGATTCGGGACTGTCCGCCACATGGTTCTGGCACGTCTGAGATGTGGTTCCGGCCGGCCCGACAGGTGTTTCCACAGTGTCTGCCAAGTGGTACTGGCGTAGTTGGCAGGTCATTTTGGCATGACCGTCAGGTGGTTCCAGCAAGCCCGGCAGGTGATTCCGAAGTGTTCCCCCACCGGTTGTGGCGTAGCCGGCAGTTGATTTTTGCGTGTCCGGCAGGTGGTTCTGGCGAGTCGAGCAGGTGGTTCCGGCGTGCTCGGCAGGTGCTTCCGGGGTCATTGGCACGTGGTTCTGGCATATCTGAGAGGTGGTTCCGGCATGCCCGTCAGGTGATTCCGGAGTCTTCGCCAAGTTTTTCCGGCGTAGCCGGCAGATGATTTTGATGTCCAGCGGTCGTTCCGGCGGGTCGAGCCGGTGGTTCCGGCGTGTCCGGCAGGTGGTTCCGGTCTGTCCGGCAGGTGGTTCTGTGGTGTCCGGCACGAGGTTCAGTCTGAGAGGCTGTGCCGGCATGCCCCTCACGTGATTCCGGCTTGTCCCCGAAGTGGTGCTGGTGTAGCGGGCAGGTGATTTTGGCGTGTCCGGCAGGTGGTTCAGGCGAGTTGAGCAGGTGGTTCCAACGTGCTTGACAGGTGCTTCCGTCGTCTTCGGCACGTGTTTCTGGCACATCTGACAGGTGGTTCCGGCATGCCCGAAAGGTGATTCCGGTCTTTCCGGTAGGTGGTTCCAGCGTGCACGGCACGTGGTTCTGGTACGTCTCAGACGTGGTTGCGTATGCCCAACAGGG
This sequence comes from Equus przewalskii, assembly GCF_037783145.1. Lineage (NCBI taxonomy): Eukaryota > Metazoa > Chordata > Mammalia > Perissodactyla > Equidae > Equus > Equus przewalskii. The sequence continues at coordinate 11,493 of NW_027228511.1, forward strand.
GATTCCGGACTGTCCGCCACGTGCTTCTGGCACGTCTGAGAGGTGGTTCCAACATGCCCGGCAGGTCATTTCGGAGAGTCGTCCAAGTGGTTCTAGCGTAGCCCGCAGGTGATTTTGGCGTGTCTGGCAGGTGGTTCCGCCGTGCTCGGCAGGTGGTTCAGGCATGGAGGTCACGTGGTTCCAGTCTGTCCAGGACGTGTTTCCAGCTTCTCCGGCAGGTGGTTCTGGTACGTCTGAGTGGTGGTTCCGCCATGGCTGGCAGGTGATCCCGGACTGTCCCCCAGGTGGTTCTGGCATAGCCAGCAGTTGATATTGGACTGTCCGGCAGGTGTTTCTGGCGAGTCGAGCAGGTGGCTCCGGCATGCTCGGCAGGTGCTTCCGGCGTCTCCGGCACTTGGTTCTGGTGTGTCTGAGAGCTGGTTCCGGCATGTCCGGCAGATGATTCCGGAGTGTCCGCCAAGTGATTCTGGCATACCCAGCAAGTGATTTTGGCGTGTCAGGTAGGTGGTACCGGTGAGTCGAGCAGGTGGTTCCGGCGTGCTCGGCTGGTGGTTCAGGCGGTTCTGGCAGCTGGTATCCGTCTGTTCGGGGTGTGGTTCCAGCATCTCATGCACATGGTTCTGGCACGTCTGTGATGTGGTTCCGGCCGGCCCGACAGGTGTTTCCACAGTGTCCGCCAAGTGGTACTGGCGTAGTTGGCAGGTGATTTTGGCATGACCGGCAGGTGGTTCCAGCAAGCCCGGCAGGTGATTCCGAAGTGTTCCCCAACTGGTTGTGGCGTAGCCGGCAGGTGATTTTTGCGTGTCCGGCAGGTGGTTCTGGCGAGTCGAGCAGGTGGTTCCGGCGTGCTCGGCAGGTGCTTCCGGGGTCATTGGCACGTGGTTCTGGCATATCTGAGAGGTGGTTCCGGCATGCCCGGCAGGTGATTCCGGAGTGTTCGCCAAGTGTTTCCGGCGTAGCCGGCAGGTGAGTTTGCATGTCCAGCGGTCGTTCCGGCGGGTCGGCCGGTGGTTCCGGCGTGTCCGGCAGGTGGTTCCGGTCTGTCCGGCAGGTGGTTCTGTGGTGTCCGGCACGAGGTTCAGTCTGAGAGGCTGTGCCGGCATGCCCCTCACGTGATTCCGGCTTGTCCCCGAAGTGGTGCTGGTGTAGCGGGCAGGTGATTTTGGCGTGTCCGGCAGGTGGTTCAGGCGAGTTGAGCAGGTGGTTCCAACGTGCTTGGCAGGTGCTTCCGGCGTCTCCGGCACGTGTTTCTGGCACATCTGACAGGTGGTTCCGGCATGCCCGAAAGGTGATTCCGGTCTGTCCGGTAGGTGGTTCCAGCCTGCACGGCATGTGGTTCTGGTACGTCTCAGAGGTGGTTGCGCATGCCCAACAGGTGATTCCGGACTGTCTGCCACATGGTTCTGGCACGTCTGAGATGTGGTTCCGGCCGGCCCGACAGGTGTTTCCACAGTGTCTGCCAAGTGGTACTGGCGTAGTTGGCAGGTGATTTTGGCATGACCGTCAGGTGGTATCAGCAAGCCCGGCAGGTGATTCCGAAGTGTTCCCCCACCGGTTGTGGCGTAGCCGGCAGTTGATTTTTGCGTGTCCGGCAGGTGGTTCTGGCGAGTCGAGCAGGTGGTTCCGGCGTGCTCGGCAGGTGCTTCCGGGGTCATTGGCACGTGGTTCTGGCATATCTGAGAGGTGGTTCCGGCATGCCCGGCAGGTGATTCCGGAGTCTTCGCCAAGTTTTTCCGGCGTAGCCGGCAGATGATTTTGATGTCCAGCGGTCGTTCCGGCGGGTCGAGCCGGTGGTTCCGGCGTGTCCGGCAGGTGGTTCCGGTCTGTCCGGCAGGTGGTTCTGTGGTGTCCGGCACGAGGTTCAGTCTGAGAGGCTGTGCCGGCATGCCCCTCACGTGATTCCGGCTTGTCCCCGAAGTGGTGCTGGTGTAGCGGGCAGGTGATTTTGGCGTGTCCGGCAGGTGGTTCAGGCGAGTTGAGCAGGTGGTTCCAACGTGCTTGGCAGGTGCTTCCGGCGTCTCCGGCACGTGTTTCTGGCACATCTGACAGGTGGTTCCGGCATGCCCGAAAGGTGATTCCGGTCTGTCCGGTAGGTGGTTCCAGCCTGCACGGCATGTGGTTCTGGTATGTCTCAGAGGTGGTTGCGCATGCCCAACAGGTGATTCCGGACTGTCCGCCACATGGTTCTGGCACGTCTGAGAGGTGGTTCCGGCATGCCCGGCAGGTCATCCCAGAGAGTCCTCCAAGTGGTTCTGGCATAACACGCAGGTGATTTTGGCGTCTCTGGCAGGTTGTTCCGTTGTGCTTGGCAGGTGGTTCAGGCTTGGCCGGCAGGTGGTTCCAGACTGTCCAGGACGTGTTTCCAGCTTCTCCGGCAGGTGGTTCTGGTACGTCTGAGAGGTGGTTCCGCCATGGCTGGCAGGTGATTCCGGACCGTCCCCCAGGTGGTTCTGGCATAGCCAGCAGTTGATATTGGCCTGTCTGGCAGGTGGTTCCAGCGAGTCGAACAGGTGGCTCCGTCGTGCTCGGCAGGTGGTTCCGGTCTGTCCGGTAGGTGATTCCGGCGCGTCCGACACGTGCTTCCGGCACGTCTGAGATGTGGTTCCGGCATGCGTGACAGGTGATTTCGGAGTGTCCGCCAGGTGGTTCTGGCGTACCCGGCATTGATTTTGGCGTGTCCGGCAGGTGTTTCTGGCGAGTCGAGCAGGTGGCTCCGGCATGCTCGGCAGGTGCTTCCGGCGTCTCCGGCACGTGGTTCTGGTGTGTCTGAGAGCTGGTTCCGGCATGTCCGGCAGATGATTCCGGAGTGTCCGCCAAGTGGTTCTGGCATACCCAGCAGGTGATTTTGGCGTGTCTGGCAGGTTGTTCCGTTGTGCTTGGCAGGTGGTTCAGGCTTGGCCGGCAGGTGGTTCCAGACTGTCCAGGACGTCTTTCCAGCTTCTCCGGCAGGTTGTTCTGGTACGTCTGAGAGGTGGTTCCGCCATGGCTCTCAGGTGATTCCGGACCGTCCCCCAGGTGGTTCTGGCATAGCCAGCAGTTGATATTGGCCTGTCCGGAAGGTGGTTCCAGCGAGTCGAACAGGTGGATCCGGCGTGCTCGGCAGGTGGTTCCGGTCTGTCCGGTAGGTGATTCCGGCGTGTCCGGCACGTGCTTCCGGCACTTCTGAGAGGTGGTTCCGGCATGCGCGACAGGTGATTTCGGAGTGTCCGCCAGGTGGTTCTGGCGTACCCGGCAGGTGATTTTGGCGTGTCCGGCAGGAATTTCTGGCGAGTCGAGCAGGTGGCTCTGGCATGCTCGGCAGGTGCTTCCGGCGTCTCCGGCACGTGGTTCTGGTGTGTCTGAGAGCTGGTTCCGGCATGTCCGGCAGATGATTCCGGAGTGTCTGCCAACTGGTTCTGGCATACCCGGCTGGTGATTTTGGCATGTCAGGTAGGTGGTTCCGGCGAGTCGAGCAGGTGGCTCCGGCGTGCTCGGCAGGTTGTTCAGACGGGTCTGGCAGGTGTTTTCCGTCTGTTCGGGGTGTGGTTCCAGCATCTCATGCACATGGTTCTGGCACGTCTGAGATGTGGTTCCGGCCGGCCCGACAGGTGTTTCCACAGTGTCCGCCAAGTGGTACTGGCGTAGTTGGCAGGTGATTTTGGCATGACCGGCAGGTGGTTCCAGCAAGCCCGGCAGGTGATTCCGAAGTGTTCCCCAACTGGTTGTGGCGTAGCCGGCAGGTGATTTTTGCGTGTCCGGCAGGTGGTTCTGGCGAGTCGAGCAGGTGGTTCCGGCGTGCTCGGCAGGTGCTTCCGGGGTCATTGGCACGTGGTTCTGGCATATCTGAGAGGTGGTTCCGGCATGCCCGGCAGGTGATTCCGGAGTGTTCGCCAAGTGTTTCCGGCGTAGCCGGCAGGTGATTTTGCACGTCCAGCAGTCGTTCCGGCGGGTCGAGCCGGTGGTTCCGGCGTGTCCGGCAGGTGGTTCCGGTCTGTCCGGCAGGTGGTTCTGTGGTGTCCGCCACGAGGTTCAGTCTGAGAGGCTGTGCCGGCAGGCCCCTCACGTGATTCCAGCTTGTCCCCGAAGTGGTGCTGGTGTAGCGGGCAGGTGATTTTGGCGTGTCCGGCAGGTGGTTCAGGCGAGTTGAGCGGGTCGTTGCGACGTGCTCGGCAGGTGCTTCCGGCGTCTCCGGCACGTGTTTCTGGCACATGTGACTGGTGGTTCCGGCATGCCCAAAAGTTGATTCCGGTCTGTCCGGTAGGTGGTTCCGGCGTGCACGGCACGTGGTTTTGGTACGTGTCAGAGGTGGTTGCGTATGCCCAACAGGTTATTCCGGACTGTCCGCCACATGGTTCTGGCACGTCTGAGATGTGGTTATAGCCGGCCCGACAGGTGTTTCCGCAGTGTCCGCCAAGAGGTTCTGGCGTAGTTGGCAGGTGATTTTGGCATGACTGGCAGGTGGTTCCAGCAAGCCTGGCAGGTGATTCCAAAGTGTTCCCCAACTGGTTGTGGCGTAGCCGGCAGGTGATTTTTGCGTGATCGGCAGGTGGTTCTGGCGAGTTGAGGAGGTGGTTCCGGCGTGCTCGGCTGGTGCTTCTGGGGTCATTGGCACGGGGTTCTGGCATGTCTGAGAGGTGGTTCCTGCATGCCCGGCAAGTGATTCCGGAGTGTTCGCCAAGTGGTTCTGGCATAGTCGGCAGGTGATTTTGGCATGTCCGGCAGGTGGTTCAGGCGAGTTGAGCAGGTGGTTCCAACGTGCTTGGCAGGTGCTTCCGGCGTCTCCGGCACGTGTTTCTGGCACATCTGACAGGTGGTTCCGGCATGCCCGAAAGGTGATTCCGGTCTGTCCGGTAGGTGGTTCCAGCCTGCACGGCATGTGGTTCTGGTACGTCTCAGAGGTGGTTGCGCATGCCCAACAGGTGATTCCGGACTGTCCGCCACATGGTTCTTGCACGTCTGAGAAGTGGTTCCGGCATGCCCGGCAGGTCATCTCATTGAGTCCTCCAAGTGGTCCTGGCATAACACGCAGGTGATTTTGGCGTGTCTGGCAGGTTGTTCCGTTGTGCTTGGCAGGTGGTTCAGGCTTGGCCGGCAGGTGGTTCCAGACTGTCCAGGACGTGTTTCCAGCTTCTCCGGCAGGTGGTTCTGGTACGTCTGAGAGGTGGTTCCGCCATGGCTGGCAGGTGATTCCGGACCGTCGCCCAGGTGGTTCTGGCATAGCCAGCAGTTGATATTGGCCTGTCCGGCAGGTGGTTCCAGCGAGTCGAACAGGTGGCTCCGGCGTGCTCAGCAGGTGGTTCCGGTCTGTCCGGTAGGTGATTCCATCGTGTCCGGCACGTGGTTCTGGTGTGTCTGAGAGCTGGTTCCGGCATGTCCGGCAGATGATTCCGGAGTGTCCGCCAAGTGGTTCTGGCATACCCGGCTTTTGATTTTGGCATGTCAGGTAGTTGGTTCCGGCGAGTCGAGCAGGTGGCTCTGGCGTGCTCGGCAGGTTGTTCAGACGGGTCTGGCAGGTGTTTTCCGTCTGTTCGGGGTGTGGTTCCAGCATCTCATGCACATGGTTCTGGCACGTCTGAGATGTGGTTCCGGTCGGCCCGACAGGTGTTTCCACAGTGTCCCCCAAGTGGTACTGGCATAGTTGGCAGGTGATTTTGGCATGACCGGCAGGTGGTTCCAGCAAGCCCGGCAGGTGATTCCGAAGTGTTCCCCAACTGGTTGTGGCGTAGCCGGCAGGTGATTTTTGCGTGTCCGGCAGGTGGTTCTGGCGAGTCGAGCAGGTGGTTCCGGCGTGCTCGGCAGGTGCTTCCGGCGTCTCCGGCACGTTTTTCTGGCACATCTGACTGGTGGTCCCGGCATGCCCAAAAGTTGATTCCGGTCTGTCCGGTAGGTGGTTCCGGCGTGCACGGCACGTGGTTCTGGTACGTGTCAGAGGTGGTTGCGTATGCCCAACAGGTGATTCCGGACTGTCCGCCACGTGCTTCTGGCATGTCTGAGAGGTGGTTCCAACATGCCCGGCAGGTCATTTCGGAGAGTCGTCCAAGTGGTTCTGGCATAGCCCGCAGGTGATTTTGGTGCGTCCGGCAGGTGGTTCCGCCGTGCTCGGCAGGTGGTTCAGGCATGGCCGTCACGTGGTTCCAGTCTGTCCAGGACGTGTTTCCAGCTTCTCCGGCAGGTGGTTCTGGTACGTCTGAGAGGTGGTTCCGCCATGGCTGGCAGGTGATTCCGGACCGTCCCCCAGGTGGTTCTGGCATAGCCAGCAGTTGATATTGGCCTCTCCGGCAGGTGGTTCCAGCGAGTCGAACAGGTGGCTCCGTCGTGCTCGGCAGGTGGTTCCGGTCTGTCCGGTAGGTGATTCCGGAGCGTCCGACACGTGCTTCCGGCACGTCTGAGATGTGGTTCCGGCATCGTGACAGGTGATTTCGGAGTGTCCGCCAGGTGGTTCTGGCGTACCCAGCATTGATTTTGGCGTGTCCGGCAGGTGTTTCTGGCGAGTCGAGCAGGTGGTTCCGGCGTGCTCAGCACGTGCTTCCGGGGTCATTGGCACGTGGTTCTGGCATATCTGAGAGGTGGTTCCGGCATGCCCGGCAGGTGATTCCGGAGTGTTCGCCAAGTGTTTCCGGCGTAGCCGGCCGGTGAGTTTGCATGACCAGCGGTCGTTCCGGCGGGTCGAGCCGGTGGTTCCGGCGCGTCCGGCAGGTGGTTCCGGTCTGTCCGGCAGGTGGTTCTGTGGTGTCCGGCACGAGGTTCAGTCTGAGAGGCTGTGCCGGCATGCCCCTCACGTGATTCCGGCTTGTCCCCGAAGTGGTGCTGGTGTAGCGGGCAGGTGATTTTGGCGTGTCCGGCAGGTGGTTCAGGCGAGTTGAGCGGGTGGTTGCGACGTGCTCGGCAGGTGCTTCCGGCGTCTCCGGCACGTGTTTCTGGCACATCTGACTGGTGGTTCCGGCATGCCCAAATGTTGATTCCGGTCTGTCCGGTAGGTGGTTCCGGCGTGCACGGTACGTGGTTCTGGTACGTCTGAGAGGTGGTTCCGTCATGGCTGGCAGGTGATCCCGGACTGTCCCCCAGGTGGTTCTGGCATAGCCAGCAGTTGATATTGGCCTGTCCGGCAGGTGGTTCCAGCGAGTCGAACAGGTGGCTCCGGCGTTCTTGGAAGGTGGTTCCGGTCTGTCCGGTAGGTGTTTGCGGCGTGTCTGGCACGTGCTTCCGGCATGCGCGGCAGGTGATTCCGTAGTGTCCGCCAGGTGGTTCTGGCATACCCGGCAGGTGATTTTGGCGTGTCCGGCAGGTGTTTCTGGCGAGTCGAGCAGGTGGCTCCGGCATGCTCGGCAGGTGCTTACGGCGTCTCCGGCACTTGGTTCTGGTGTGTCTGAGAGCTGGTTCCGGCATGTCCGGCAGATGATTCCGGAGTGTCCGCCAAGTGGTTCTGGCATACCCAGCAGGTGATTTTGGCGTGTCAGGGAGGTGGTACCGGTGAGTCGAGCAGGTGGTTCCGGCGTGCTCGGCAGGTTGTTCAGACGGGTCTGGCAGGTGTTTTCCGTCTGTTCGGGGTGTGGTTCCAGCATCTCATGCACATGGTTCTGGCACGTCTGAGATGTGGTTCCGGCCGGCCCGACAGGTGTTTCCACAGTGTCCGCCAAGTGGTACTGGCGTAGTTGGCAGGTGATTTTGGCATGACCGGCAGGTGGTTCCAGCAAGCCCGGCAGGTGATTCCGAAGTGTTCCCCAACTGGTTGTGGCGTAGCCGGCAGGTGATTTTTGCGTGTCCGGCAGGTGGTTCTGGCGAGTCGAGCAGGTCGTTCTGGCGTGCTCGGCAGGTGCTTCCGGGGTCATTGGCACGTGGTTCTCGCATATCTGAGAGGTGGTTCCGGCATGCCCGGCAGGTGATTCCGGAGTGTTCGCCAAGTGTTTCCGGCGTAGCCGGCAGGTGATTTTGCACGTCCAGCAGTCGTTCCGGCGGGTCGAGCCGGTGGTTCCGGCGTGTCCGGCAGGTGGTTCCGGTCTGTCCGGCAGGTGGTTCTGTGGTGTCCGGCACGAGGTTCCGTCTGAGAGGCTGTGCCGGCAGGCCCCTCACGTGATTCCAGCTTGTCCCCGAAGTGGTGCTGGTGTAGCGGGCAGGTGATTTTGGCGTGTCCGGCAGGTGGTTCAGGCGAGTTGAGCAGGTGGTTGCGACGTGCTCGGCAGGTGCTTCCGGCGTCTCCGGCACGTGTTTCTGGCACATGTGACTGGTGGTTCCGGCATGCCCAAAGGTTGATTCCGGTCTGTCCGGTAGGTGGTTCCGGCGTGCACGGCACGTGGTTTTGGTACGTGTCAGAGGTGGTTGCGTATGCCCAACAGGTTATTCCAGACTGTCCGCCACATGGTTCTGGCACGTCTGAGATGTGGTTATAGCCGGCCCGACAGGTGTTTCCGCAGTGTCCGCCAAGAGGTTCTGGCGTAGTTGGCAGGTGATTTTGGCATGACTGGCAGGTGGTTCCAGCAAGCCTGGCAGGTGATTCCAAAGTGTTCCCCAACTGGTTGTGGCGTAGCCGGCAGGTGATTTTTGCGTGATCGGCAGGTGGTTCTGGCGAGTTGAGGAGGTGGTTCCGGCGTGCTCGGCTGGTGCTTCCGGGGTCATTGGCACGGGGTTCTGGCATGTCTGAGAGGTGGTTCCTGCATGCCCGGCAAGTGATTCCGGAGTGTTCGCCAAGTGGTTCTGGCATAGTCGGCAGGTGATTTTGGCATGTCCGGCAGGTGGTTCAGGCGAGTTGAGCAGGTGGTTCCAACGTGCTTGGCAGGTGCTTCCGGCGTCTCCGGCACGTGTTTCTGGCACATCTGACAGGTGGTTCCGGCATGCCCGAAAGGTGATTCCGGTCTGTCCGGTAGGTGGTTCCAGCCTGCACGGCATGTGGTTCTGGTACGTCTCAGAGGTGGTTGCGCATGCCCAACAGGTGATTCCGGACTGTCCGCCACATGGTTCTTGCACGTCTGAGAAGTGGTTCCGGCATGCCCGGCAGGTCATCTCATTGAGTCCTCCAAGTGGTCCTGGCATAACACGCAGGTGATTTTGGCGTGTCTGGCAGGTTGTTCCGTTGTGCTTGGCAGGTGGTTCAGGCTTGGCCGGCAGGTGGTTCCAGACTGTCCAGGACGTGTTTCCAGCTTCTCCGGCAGGTGGTTCTGGTACGTCTGAGAGGTGGTTCCGCCATGGCTGGCAGGTGATTCCGGACCGTCGCCCAGGTGGTTCTGGCATAGCCAGCAGTTGATATTGGCCTGTCCGGCAGGTGGTTCCAGCGAGTCGAACAGGTGGCTCCGGCGTGCTCAGCAGGTGGTTCCGGTCTGTCCGGTAGGTGATTCCATCGTGTCCGGCACGTGGTTCTGGTGTGTCTGAGAGCTGGTTCCGGCATGTCCGGCAGATGATTCCGGAGTGTCCGCCAAGTGGTTCTGGCATACCCGGCTTTTGATTTTGGCATGTCAGGTAGTTGGTTCCGGCGAGTCGAGCAGGTGCCTCCGGCGTGCTCGGCAGGTTGTTCAGACGGGTCTGGCAGGTGTTTTCCGTCTGTTCGGGGTGTGGTTCCAGCATCTCATGCACATGGTTCTGGCACGTCTGAGATGTGGTTCCGGCCGGCCCGACAGGTGTTTCCACAGTGTACCCCAAGTGGTACTGGCGTAGTTGGCAGGTGATTTTGGCATGACCGGCAGGTGGTTCCAGCAAGCCCGGCAGGTGATTCCGAAGTGTTCCCCAACTGGTTGTGGCATAGCCGGCAGGTGATTTTTGCGTGTCCGGCAGGTGGTTCTGGCGAGTCGAGCAGGTGGTTCCGGCGTGCTCGGCAGGTGCTTCCGGCGTCTCCGGCACGTTTTTCTGGCACATCTGACTGGTGGTCCCGGCATGCCCAAAAGTTGATTCCGGTCTGTCCGGTAGGTGGTTCCGGCGTGCACGGCACGTGGTTCTGGTACGTGTCAGAGGTGGTTGCGTATGCCCAACAGGTGATTCCGGACTGTCCGCCACGTGCTTCTGGCATGTCTGAGAGGTGGTTCCAACATGCCCGGCAGGTCATTTCGGAGAGTCGTCCAAGTGGTTCTGGCATAGCCCGCAGGTGATTTTGGCGCGTCCGGCAGGTGGTTCCGCCGTGCTCGGCAGGTGGTTCAGGCATGGCCGTCACGTGGTTCCAGTCTGTCCAGGACGTGTTTCCAGCTTCTCCGGCAGGTGGTTTTGGTACGTCTGAGAGGTGGTTCCGCCATGGCTGGCAGGTGATCCCGGACTGCCCCCCGGGTGGTTCTGGCATAGCCAGCAGTTGATATTGGCCTGTCCGGCAGGTGGTTCCAGCGAGTCGAACAGGTGGCTCCGGCGTTCTTGGAAGGTGGTTCCGGTCTGTCCGGTAGGTGTTTGCGGCGTGTCTGGCGCGTGCTTCCGGCATGCGCGGCAGGTGATTCCGTAGTGTCCGCCAGGTGGTTCTGGCATACCCGGCAGGTGATTTTGGCGTGTCCGGCAGGTGTTTCTGGCGAGTCGAGCAGGTGGCTCCGGCATGCTCGGCAGGTGCTTCCGGCGTCTCCGGCACTTGGTTCTGGTGTGTCTTAGAGCTGGTTCCGGCATGTCCGGCAGATGATTCCGGAGTGTCCGCCAAGTGGTTCTGGCATACCCAGCAGGTGATTTTGGCGTGTCAGGGAGGTGGTACCGGTGAGTCGAGCAGGTGGTTCCGGCGTGCTCGGCAGGTGGTTCAGGCGGTTCTGGCAGGTGGTATCCGTCTGTTCGGGGTGTGGTTCCAGCATCTCATGAACACGTTTCTGGCACGTCTGAGATGTGGTTCCAGTCGGCCCGACAGGTGTTTCCGCAGTGTCCGCCAAGCGGTTCTGGCGTAGTTGTCAGGTGATTTTCGCATGACCGGCAGGTGGTTCCAGCAAGCCTGGCAGGTGATTCCAAAGTGTTCACCAACTGGTTGTGGCGTAGCCGGCAGGTGATTTTTGCGTGATCGGCAGGTGGTTCTGGCGAGTCGAGCAGGTGGTTCCGGCGTGCTCGGCAGGTGGTTCAGGCGGTTCTGGCAGGTGGTATCCGTCTGTTCGGGGTGTGGTTCCAGCATCTCATGAACACGTTTCTGGCACGTCTGAGATGTGGTTCCAGTCGGCCCGACAGGTGTTTCCGCAGTGTCCGCCAAGCGGTTCTGGCGTAGTTGTCAGGTGATTTTCGCATGACCGGCAGGTGGTTCCAGCAAGCCTGGCAGGTGATTCCAAAGTGTTCACCAACTGGTTGTGGCGTAGCCGGCAGGTGATTTTTGCGTGATCGGCAGGTGGTTCTGGCGAGTCGAACAGGTGGCTCCGGCGTTCTTGGCAGGTGGTTCCGGTCTGTCAGGTAGGTGTTTCCGGCGTGTCGGGCACGTGCTTCCGGCACGTCTTAGAGGTGGTTCTGGCATGCGCGACAGGTGATTTCGGAGTGTCCGCCAGGTGGTTCTGGCGTACCCGGCAGGTGATTTTGGCGTGTCCGGCAGGTGTTTCTTTCGAGTCGAGCAGGTGGCTCCGGCATGCTCGGCAGGTGCTTCCGGCGTCTCCGGCACGTGGTTCTGGTGTGTCTGAGACCTGGTTCCGGCATGTCCGGCAGATGATTCCGGAGTGTCCGCCAAGTGGTTCTGGCATACCCGGCTGGTGATTTGGGCATGTCAGGTAGGTGGTTCCGGGTAGTCAAGCAGGTGGATCCGGCGTGCTCGGCAGGTTGTTCAGACGGGTCTGGCAGGTGTTTTCCGTCTGTTTGGGGTGTGGTTCCAGCATCTCATGCACATGGTTCTGGCACGTCTGAGAAGTGGTTCCGGCCGGCCCGACAGGTGTTTCCACAGTGTCCGCCAAGTGGTACTGGCGTAGTTGGCAGGTGATTTTGGCATGACCGGCAGGTGGTTCCAGCAAGCCCGGCAGGTGATTCCGAAGTGTTCCCCAACTGGTTGTGGCGTAGCCGGCAGGTGATTATTGCGTGTCCGGCAGGTGGTTCTGGCGAGTCGAGCAGGTGGTTTCGGCGTGCTCGGCAGGTGCTTCCGGGGTCATTGGCATGTGCTTTGTGCCTTCCACCTCTAGAGCAATGGAGGGCACGGCTGAGAGCAAAGGGCCGTTGCTGACATAGGTGCATTCTGACACTCTCTGACCCAGTGCACAATGGCGGTTTGTAAATAGCCTATTGTCTGCTCCTGCTAAGCATGAGGAAGCACAGTGATCTGGGCCTCGTCCCCGTTGCTGAAGGGGAAGATGTAGACATTTCGTCTGAGCCGGGTTGGCAAGGTGGAAATGTGGCAGGAGCAGAAGTTCCAAATCTGCGAGTTAAGCGCTGAAAAGAAATGGCATATGAGCTGCCTTTGTATGAGATGCTGCCAGGACACAGAAAGAGTACTGTTGAAAGCGAGTTCTTGCTCAGCTTCCTAAAGAGATGGAAGGAAGATGGTCTCTGGATTGTCGCCCCTTGAGGGGTGAGCCAGTGCATTGTGCATTCCACGTCTAGAGCAATGAAGGGCACGGCTGAGAGCAAAGGGGTCTTTCTGACATAGCTGCTTTCCGACACTCTCTCCAGCAGTGCGCAATGCTGGTTGGAAAAAGGCGTGCAGTCTATCGCCTCCTAAGCATGTGGACGCTCAATCATTTGGGACTCAGCCCAGTTGCTTCAGGGGAAGATGTAGGCATTTCGTCTGAGCCGGGTTGGCAAGGTGGAATTGCGGCAGAAGCAGGAGTCCTAAGCTTCGAGTTAAGGGCTTGGAAGAAATGCCATTTGAGCAGCCTTTGTATGAGAAGTTAACCGGTCTGCTGTAACAGGACTGTGGAAAGCGAGTTGTTTGTCAGCTTCCTAAAGAGCTGGAGGCAAGACATTTTATGGCTTGTCTCCAATTGGAGGATGGAGGCAGTGCTTTGTGCCTTCCACCTCTAGAGCAATGGAGGGCATTGCTGAGAGCAAAGGACCCCTCTGACATAGGTGCATTCTGACACTCTTTAACACAGTGCACAATGGCGGTTTGTAAAAAGCCTATTGTCTGCTCCTGCAAAGCATGTGGCAGCACAATCATGTGGGCTTCACCCCCGTTGCTTATGGGGAAGATGTGGGCATTTCGTCTGAGCCTGGTTTGCAAGGTGGAACTGTGGCAGGAGCGGAAGTCCTAAAGCGGCCAGTTTAGCACTGGGAAGAAATGGCGTTTGAGCTGCCTCTGTATGAGAGTTTCCTCGTATGCTGTAACAGCACTGTGGAAAGCGAGTTCTTTCCCAGCTTCCTAAAGAGCTGGAGGCAAGACAGTTTATGGCTGGTCTCCCATTGAAGCATGGAGGCAGTGCTTTGTGCCTTCCACCTCTACAGCAATGGAGGGCGCGGCTGAGAGTAAAGGGGTCTTTCTGCCATTGGTGCTTTCTGACACTCTCCCAACCGTTGCACTTCGTGGTTAGTTAAAAGCCTATTGTCTCTCTCCTCCTCAGCATGTGGAACCACAATCCTATGGGCCTCATCCCCATTGCTCAAGGGGAAGATGTAGGCATTTCGTCTGAGCCGGGTTGGCAAGGTGGAAACGTGCAGGATGCAGATGTCACAGACTGGCGAGTGAAGTGCTGAAAAGAAACGGCGTTCAGCCTCCTTTGTATGAGATGTTCCCAGGACGCTGTAAGAGCAGTGTGGAAAGGGAGATTTTTCTCCACTTCCTAAAGAGCTGGAAGCAGGCCAAGATGTGGTTTGTCTCGCATTGACGGGTGGATCCAGAACCAGTGCCTTGTGCGTTGCACCTCGAGCGCAATGGAGGGCATGGCTGAGAGCAAAGGGGCCTTTCTGACATAGCTGCCTTCCGACGCTCTCTAAGCAGTGTAAAATGGTGGTTGGAAAAAGGCATGCAGTTTATCGCCTCCTAAGCATGTGGATGCTCAATCATTTGGGAATCATCACAGTCGCTTGAGGGGAAGATGTAGGCATTTCGTCTGAGCCGGGTTGGGAAGGTGGAAAAGCGGCAGAAGCAGATTTTGCAGATTGGAGAGTTAAGGGCTGAAAAAACACGGTGTTCAGCTGCCTTTGTATGAGACGTTCCCAGGACGCTGTAAGAGCACTGTGGAATGCGAGTGCTTTCCCAGCTTCCTAATGAGCTGGAAGCAAGACAGTTGCTGGCTTGTCTCCAATTGAAGGATGGAGGCAGTGCTTTGTGCCTTCCACCTCTAGAGCAATGGAGGGCACGGCTGAGAGCAAAGGGCCCTTTCTGACATAGGTGCATTCTGACACTCTCTGACCCAGTGCACAATGGCGGTTTGTACAAAGCCTATTGTCTGCTCCTGCTAAGCATGCGGAAGCACAGTCATCTGGGCCTCGTCCCCGTTGCTTAAGGGGAAGATGTAGGCATTTCGTCTGAGCCGGGTTGGCAAGGTGGAACTGTGGCAGAAGCGGAAGTCCTAAAGCGGAAAGTTAAGCACTGGGAAGTAATGGCGTTTGAGCTGCCTCTGTATGAGAGTTTCCTCGTATGCTGTAACAGCACTGTGGAAAGCGAGTTCTTTTCCAGCTTCCTAAAGGGCTGGAGGCAAGACAGTTTATGGCTTGTCTCCCATTGAAAGATGGAGGCAGTGCTTTGTGCCTTCCACCTCTACAGCAATGGAGGGCACGGCTGAGAGTAAAGGGGTCTTTGTGCCATTGGTGCTTTCTGACACTCTCCCAACCGTTGCACTTCGTGGTTAGTTAAAAGCCTATTGTCTCTCTCCTCCTCAGCATGTGGAACCACAATCCTATGGGCCTCATCCCCATTGCTCAAGGGGAAGATGTAGGCATTTCGTCTGAGCCGGGTTGGCAAGGTGGAAACGTGCAGCATGCAGATGTCCCAGACTGGCGAGTGAAGTGCTGAAAAGAAACGGCGTTCAGCCTCCTTTGTATGAGATGTTCCCAGGACGCTGTAAGAGCACTGTGGAAAGGGAGTTTTTTCTCCAGTTCCTAAAGAGCTGGAAGCATGTCAAGATGTGGTTTGCCTCCCATTGAGGGGTGGATCCAGAACCAGTGCCTTGTGCCTTCCAGCTCGAGAGCAATGGAGGGCATGGCTGAGAGCAAAGGGGCCTTTCTGACATAGCTGCTTTCCAACGCTCTCTAAGCAGTGTAAAATGGGGGTTGGAAAATGTTATGCTGTTTATCGCCTCCTAAGCAAGTGGATGCTCAATCATTTGGGAATCAGCACAGTCGCTTCAGGGGAAGATGTAGGCATTTCGTCTGAGCCGGGTTGGCAAGGTGGAAATGCGACAGAAGCAGATGTTGCAGATTGGTGAGTTAAGGGCTGAAAAGACACGGTGTTCAGTTGCCTTTGTATGAGACGTTCCCAGGACTCTGCAAGAGCATTGTGGAATGCGAGTGCTTTCCCAGCTTCCTAAAGAGCTGGAAGCAGGCCAGTTGCTGGCTTGTCTCCAATTGAAGGATGGAGGCAGTGCTTTGTGCCTTCCACCTCTAGAGCAATGGAGGGCACGGCTGAGAGCAAAGGGCCCTTTCTGACATAGGTGCATTCTGGCACTCTCTGGCCCAGTGCACAATGGCGGTTTGTAAAAAGCCTATTGTCTGCTCCTGCTAAGCATGCGGAAGCACAGTCATCTGGGCCTCGTCCCCGCTGCTGAAGGAGAAGATGTAGACATTTCGTCTGAGCCGGGTTGGCAAGGTGGAAATGTGGCAGGAGCAGAAGTTCCAAATCTGCGAGTTAAGCGCTGAAAAGAAATGGCATATCAGCTGCCTTTGTATGAGATGTTGCCAGGACACAGAAAGAGTACTGTTGAAAGCGAGTTCTTGCTCAGCTTACTAAAGAGATGGAAGGAAGATGGTCTGTGGCTTTTCGCCCCTTGAGGGGGGGAGCCAGTGCATTGTGCATTCCATGTCTAGAGCAATGAAGGGCACGGCTGAGAGCAAAGGGGTCTTTCTGACATAGCTGCTTTCCGACACTCTCTCCAGCAGTGCGCAATGGTGGTTGGAAAAAGGCGTGCAGTCTATCGCCTCCTAAGCACGTGGACACTCAATCATTGGGGACTCAGCCCAGTTGCTTCAGGGGAAGATGTAGGCATTTCGTCTGAGCCGGGTTGGCAAGGTGGAATTGCGGCAGAGGCAGGAGTCCTAAGCTGCGAGTTAAGGGCTGGGAAGAAATGCCATTTGAGCTGCCTTTGTATGAGAAGTTCCCCGGTCTGCTGTGACAGGACTGTGGAAAGCGAGTTGTTTGTCAGCTTCCTAAAGAGCTGGAGACAAGACAGTTTATGGCTTGTCTCCAATTGAAGGATGGAGGCAGTGCTTTGTGCCTTCCACCTCTAGAGCAATGGAGGGCACGGCTGAGAGCAAAGGGCCCTTTCTGACATAGGTGCATTCTGACACTCTCTGACCCAGTGCACAATGGCGGTTTGTAAAAAGCCTATTGTCTGCTCCTGCTAAGCATGTGGAAGCACAATCATGTGGGCTTCGCCCCCGTTGCTTAAGGGGAAGATGTAGGCATTTCGTCTGAGCCTAGTTGGCAAGGTGGAACTGTGGCAGAAGCGGAAGTCCTAAAGCAGACAGTTAAGCACAGGGAAGAAATGGTGTTTGAGCTGCCTCTGTATGAGTGTTTCCTCATACGCTGTAACTGCACTGTGGATTGCGAGTTCTTTCCCAGCTTCTTAAAGAGCTGGAGGCAAGACAGTTTATGAGTTGTCTACCATTGAAATATGGAGGCAGTGCTTTGTGCCTTCCACCTCTACAGCAATGGAGGGCGCGGCTGAGAGTAAAGGGGTCTTTCTGCCTTTGGTGCTTTCTGACACTCTCCCAACCGTTGCACTTCGTGGTTAGTTAAAAGCCTATTGTCTCTTCCTCCTCAGCATGTGGAACCACAATCCTATGGGCCTCATCCCCATTGCTCAAGGGGAAGATGTAGGCATTTCGTCTGAGCCGGGTTGGCAAGGTGGAAACGTGCAGGATGCAGATGTCCCAGACTGGCGAGTGAAGTGCTGAAAAGAAACGGCGTTCAGCCTCCTTTGTATGAGATGTTCCCAGGAGGCTGTAAGAGCACTGTGGAAAGGGAGTTTCTTCTCAACTTCCTAAAGAGCTGGAAGCAGGCCAAGATGTGGTTTGTCTCCCATTGAGGGGTGGATCCAGAACCAGTGCCTTGTGCCTTCCACCTTGAGAGCAATGGAGGGCATGGCTGAGAGCAAAGGGGCCTTTCTGACATAGCTGCTTTCCGACGCTCTCTAAGCAGTGTAAAATGGTGGTTGGAAAAAGGCATGCAGTTTATCGCCTCCTAAGCATGTGGATGCTGAATCATTTGGGAATCAGCACAGTCGCTTCAGGGGAAGATGTAGGCATTTCGTCTGAGCCGGGTTGGCAAGGTGGAAATGCGGCAGAAGCAGATGTTGCAGATTGGGGAGTTAAGGGCTGAAAAGACACGGTGTTCAGCTGCCTTTGTATGAGACGTTCCCAGGACGCTGTAAGAGCACTGTGGAATGCGAGTGCTTTCCCAGCTTCCTAAAGAGCTGGAAGCAGGACAGTTGCTGGCTTGTCTCCAATTGAAGGATGGAGACAGTGCTTTGTGCCTTCCACCTCTAGAGCAATGGAGGGCACGGTTGAGAGCAAAGGGCCCTTTCTGACATAGGTGCATTCTGACACTCTCTGACCCAGTGCACAATGGCGGTTTGTAAAAAGCCTATTGTCTGCTCCTGCTAAGCATGCGGAAGCACAGTCATCTGGGCCTCGTCGCCGTTGCTGAAGGGGAAGATGTAGATATTTCGTCTGAGCCGGGTTGGCAAGTTGGAAATGTGGCAGGAGCAGAAGTTCCAAATATGCAAGCTAAGCGCTGAAAAGAAATGGCATATCAGCTGCCTTTGTATGAGATGTTGCCAGGACACAGAAAGAGCACTGTTGAAAGCGAGATCTTGCTCAGCTTCCTAAAGAGATGGAAGGACGATGGTCTGTGGCTTGTCGCCCCTTGAGGGGGGGAGCCAGTGCATTGTGCATTCCACGTCTAGAGCAATGAAGGGCACGGCTGAGAGCAAAGGGGTCTTTCTGACATAGCTGCTTTCCGACACTCTCTCCAGCAGTGCACAATGGTGGTTGGAAGAAGGCGTGCAGTCTATCGCCTCCTAAGCACGTGGACGCTCAATCATTTGGGACTCAGCCCAGTTGCTTCAGGGGAAGATGTAGGCATTTCGTCTGAGCCGGGTCGGCCAGGTGGAATTGCGGCAGAAGCAGGAGTCCTAAAGCTGCGAGTTAAGGGCTGGGAAGAAATGCCATTGGAGCTGCCTTTGTATGAGAAGTTCCCCAGTCTGCTGTAACAGGACTGTGGAAAGCGAGTTGTTTGTCAGCTTCCTAAAGAGCTGGAGGCAAGACAGTTTATGGCTTGTCTCCAATTGAATGATGGAATCAGTGCCTTGTGCCTTCCACCTCTAGAGCAATGGAGGGCACGGCTGAGAGCAAAGGGCCCTTTCTGACATAGGTACATTCTGACACTCTCTGACCCAGTGCACAATGGCGGTTTGTAAAAAGCCTATTGTCTGCTCCTGCTAAGCATGTGGCAGCACAATCATGTGGGCTTCTCCCCCGTTGCTTAAGGGGAAGATGTAGGCATTTCGTCTGAGCCGGGTTGGCAAGGTGGAACTGTGGCAGAAGCGGAAGTCCTAAAGCGGCCAGTTAAGCACTTGGAAGAAATGGCGTTTGAGCTGCCTCTGTATGAGAGTTTTCTCGTATGCTGTAACAGCACTGTGGAAAGCGAGTCCCTTCCCAGATTCCTAAAGAGCTGGAGGCAAGACAGTTTATGGCTGGTCTCCCATTGAAGCATGGAGGCAGTGCTTTGTGCCTTCCACCTCTACAGCAATGGAGGGCGCGGCTGAGAGTAAAGGGGTCTTTCTGCCATTGGTGCTTTCTGACACTCTCCCAACCGTTGCACTTCGTGGTAAGTTAAAAGCCTATTGTCTCTCTCCTCCTCAGCATGCGGAACCACAATCCTATGGGCCTCATCCCCATTGCTCAAGGGGAAGATGTCGGCATTTCGTCTGAGCCGGGTTGGCAAGGTGGAAACGTGCAGGATGCAGATGTCCCAGACTAGCGAGTTAAGTCCTGAAAAGAAACAGCATTCAGCCTCCTTTGTATGAGATGTTCCCAGGACGCTGTAAGAGCACTGTGGAAAGGGAGTTTTTTCTCCACTTCCTAAAGAGCTGGAAGCAGGCCAAGATGTGGTTTGTCTCCCATTGAGGGGTGGATCCAGAACCAGTGCCTTGTGCCTTCCACCTCGAGAGCAATGCAGGGCATGGCTGAGAGCAAAGGGGCCTTTCTGACACAGCTGCTTTCCGACGCTCTCTAAGCAGTGCCAAATGGTGGTTGGAAAAAGGCAGGCAGTTTATCGCCTCCTAAGCATGTGGATGCTCAATCATTTGGGAATCAGCACAGTCGCTTGAGGGGAAGATGTAGGCATTTCGTCTGAGCCGGTTTGGCAAGGTGGAAATGCGGCAGAAGCAGATGTTGCAGATTGGTGAGTTAAGGGCTGAAAAGACACGGTGTTCAGCTGCCTTTGTAGGAGACGTTCCCAGGGCACTGTAAGAGCTCTCTGGAATGCGAGTGCTTTCCCAGCTTCCTAAAGAGCTGTAAGCAGGACAGTTGCTGGCTTGTCTCCAATTGAAGGATGGAGGCAGTGCTTTGTGCCTTCCACCTCTAGAGCAATGGAGGGCACGGCTGAGAGCAAAGGGCCCTTTCTGACATAGGTGCATTCGGACACTCTCTGACCCAGTGCACATTGGCGGTGTGTAAAAAGCCTATTGTCTGCTCCTGCTAAGCATGCGGAAGCACAGTCATCTGGGCCTCGTCCCCGTTGCTGAAGGGGAAGATGTAGACATTTCGTCTGAGCCGGGTTGGCAAGTTGGAAATGTGGCAGGAGCAGAAGTTCCAAATCTGCGAGTTAAGCGCTGAAAAGAAATGGCATATCAGCTGCCTTTGTATGAGATGTTGCCAGGACACAGAAAGAGCACTGTTGAAAGCGAGTTCTTGCTCAGCTTCCTAAAGAGATGGAAGGAAGATGGTCTGTTACTTGTCGCCCCTTGAGGGGGGGAGCCAGTGCATTGTGCATTCCACGTCTAGAGCAATGAAGGGCACGGCTGAGAGCAAAGGGGTCTTTCTGACATAGCTGCTTTCCGACACTCTCTCCAGCAGTGCACAATGGTGGTTGGAAGAAGGCGTGCAGTCTATCGCCTCCTAAGCACGTGGACGCTCAATCATTTGGGACTCAGCCCAGTTGCTTCAGGGGAAGATGTAGGCATTTCGTGTGAGCCGGGTCGGCCAGGTGGAATTGCGGCAGAAGCAGGAGTCCTAAAGCTGCGAGTTAAGGGCTGGGAAGAAATGCCATTGGAGC
The DNA here is from genome assembly GCF_037783145.1 of Equus przewalskii. Lineage (NCBI taxonomy): Eukaryota > Metazoa > Chordata > Mammalia > Perissodactyla > Equidae > Equus > Equus przewalskii. The sequence continues at coordinate 31,750 of NW_027228511.1, forward strand.
TGCCTTTGTATGAGAAGGTCCCCGGTCTGCTGTAACAGGACTGTGGAAAGCGAGTTGTTTGTCAGCTTCCTAAAGAGCTGGAGGCAAGACAGTTTATGGCTTGTCTCCAATTGAAGGATGGAATCAGTGCCTTGTGCCTTCCACCTCTACAGCAATGGAGGGCACGGCTGAGAGGAAAGGGCCCTTTCTGACATAGGTGCATTCTGACACTCTCTGACCCAGTGCACAATGGCGGTTTGTAAAAAGCCTATTGTCTGCTCCTGCTAAGCATGCGGAAGCACAGTCATCTGGGCCTCATCCCCGTTGCTGAAGGGAAAGATGTAGACATTTCGTCTGAGCCGGGTTGGCAATGTGGAACGGTGGCAGAAGCGGAAGTCCTAAAGCGGCCAGTTAAGCACAGGGGAGAAATGGCGTTTGAGCTGCCTCTGCATGAGAGTTTCCTCGTATGCTGTAAGAGCACTGTGGAAAGCGAGTTCTTTCCCAGCTTCCTAAAGAGCAGGAGGCAAGACAGTTTATGGCTTGTCTCCCGTTGAAGGAGGGAGGCAGTGCTTTGTGCCTTCCACCTCTACAGCAATGGAGGGCGCGGCTGAGAGTAAAGGGGTCTTTCTGATATTGGTGCTTTCTGACACTCTCCCAACCATTGAACTTCGTGGTTAGTTAAAAGCCTATTGTCTCTCTCCTCCTCAGCATGTGGAACCACAATCCTATGGGCCTCATCCCCATTGCTCAAGGGGAAGATGTAGGCATTTCGTCTGAGCCGCGTTGGCAAGGTGGAAACGTGCAGGATGCAGATGTCCCAGACTGGCGAGTGAAGTGCTGAAAAGAAACGGCGATCAGCCTCCTTTGTATGAGATGTTCCCAGGACGCTGTAAGAGCACTGTGGAAAGGGAGTTTCTTCTCCACTTCCCAAAGAGGTGGAAGGAGGCCAAGATGTGGTTTGTCTCACATTGAGGGGTGGATCCAGAACCAGTGCCTTGTGCCTTCCACCTCGAGAGCAATGGAGGGCATGGCTGAGAGCAAAGGGGCCTTTCTGACATAGCTGCTTTCCGACGCTCTCTAAGCAGTGTAAAATGGTGGTTGGAAAAAGGCATGCAGTTTATCGCCTCCTAAGCATGTGGATGCTCAATCATTTGGGAATCAGCACAGTCGCTTCAGGGGAAGATGTAGGCATTTCGTCTGAGCCGGGTCAGCAAGGTGGAAATGAGGCAGAAGCAGATGTTGCAGATTGGTGAGTTAAGGGCTGAAAAGACACGGTCTTCAGCTGCCATTGTATGAGACGTTCCCAGGACGCTGTAAGAGCACTGTGGAATGCGAGTGCTTTCCCAGCTTCCTAAAGAGCTGGAAGCAGGCCAGTTGCTGGCTTGTCTCCAATTGAAGGATGGAGGCAGTGCTTTGTGCCTTCCACCTCTAGAGCAATGGAGGGCATGGCTGAGAGCAAAGGGCCCTTTCTGACATAGGTGCATTCTGACACTCTCTGACCCAGTGCACAATGGCGGTTTGTAAAAAGCCTATTGTCTGCTCCTGCTAAGCATGCGGAAGCACAGTCATATGGACCTCGTCCCCGTTGCTAAAGGGGAAGATGTAGACATTTCGTCTGAGCCGGGTTGGCAAGTTGGAAATGTGGCAGGAGCAGAAGTTCCAAATCTGTGAGTTAAGCGCTGAAAAGAAATGGCATATCAGCTGCCTTTGTATGAGATGTTGCCAGGACACAGAAAGAGCACTGTTGAAAGCGAGTTCTTGCTCAGCTTCCTAAAGAGATGGAAGGAAGATGGACGCTGTAAGGGCACTGTGGAAAGGGAGTTTTTTCTCCACTTCCTAAAGAGCTGGAAGCAGGACAAGATGTGGTATGTCTCCCACTGAGGGGTGGATCCAGAACCAGTGCCTTGTGCCTTCCACCTCGAGAGCAATGGAGGGCATGGCTGAGAGCAAAGGGGCCTTTCTGACATAGCTGCTTTCCGAAGCTCTCTAAGCAGTGTAAAATGGTGGTTGGAAAAAGGCATGCAGTTTATCACCTCCTAAGCATGTGGATGCTCAATCATATGGGAATCAGCACAGTCGCTTCAGGGGAAGATGTGGGCATTTCGTCTGAGCCGGGTTGGCAAGGTGGAACTGTGGCAGAAGCGGAAGTCCTAAAGCGGCCAGTTAAGCACAGGGAAGAAATGGCATTGGAGCTGCCTCTGTATGAGAGTTTCCTCGGATGCTGTAACAGCACTGTGGAAAGCGAGTTCTTCTCAGCTTCCTAAAGTCTGGAGGCAAGACAGTTTATGGCTTGTCTCCCTTTGAAGGATGGAGGCAGTGCTTTGTGCCTTCCACCTCTACAGCAATGGAGGGCGCGGCTGAGAGTAAAGGGGTGTTTCTGCCATTGGTGCTTTCTGACACTCTCCCAACCGTTGCACTTCGTGGTTAGTTAAAAGCCTACTGTCTCTCTCCTCCTCAGCATGTGCAACCACAATCCTATGGGCCTCATCCCCTTTGCTCAAGGGGAAGTTGTAGGCATTTCGTCTGAGCTGGGTTGGCAAGGTGGAAACGTGCAGGATGCAGATGTCCCAGACTGGCGAGTGACGTGCTGAAGAGAAACGGAGTTCAGCCTCCTTTGTATGAGATGTTCCCAGGACGCTGTAAGAGCACTGTGGAAAGGGAGTTTCTTCTCCACTTCCTAAAGAGCAGGAAGCAGGACAAGATGTGGTTTGTCTCCCATTGAGGGGTGGATCCAGAACCAGTGCCTTGTGCCTTCCACCTCGAGAGCAATGGAGGGCATGGCTGAGAGCAAAGGGGCCTTTCTGACATAGCTGCTTTCCGACGCTCTCTAAGCAGTGAAAAATGGTGGTGGGAAAAAGGCATGCAGTTTATCGCCTCCTAAGCATTTGGATGCTCAATCATTTCGGAATCAGCACAGTCGCTACAGGGGAAGTTGTAGGTATTTCGTCTGAGCCGGGTTGGCAAGGTGGAAAGGCGGCAGAAGCAGATGTTGCAGATTGGTGAGTTAAGGGCTGAAAAGACACGGTGTTCAGCTGCCTTTGTATGAGACGTTCCCAGGACGCTGTAAGAGCACTGTGGAATGCGAGTGCTATCCCAGCTTCCTCAAGAGCTGGAAGCAGGCCAGTTGCTGGCTTGCCTCCAATTGAAGGATGGAGGCAGTGCTTTGTGCCTTCCAGATCTAGAGCAATGGAGGGCACGGTTGAGAGCAAAGGGCCCTTTCTGACATAGGTGCATTCTGACACTCTCTGACCCAGTGCACAATGGCGGTTTGTAAAAAGCCTATTGTCTGCTCCTGCTAAGCATGCGGAAGCACAGTCATCTGGGCCTCGTCCCCGTTGCTGAAGGGGAAGATGTAGACATTTCGTCTGAGCCGGGTTGGCCAGGTGGAAATGTGGCAGGGGCAGAAGTACCAAATCTGCGAGTTAAGCGCTGAAAAGAAATGGCATATCAGCTGCCTTTGTATGAGATGTTGCCAGGACACAGAAAGAGCACTGTTGAAAGCGAGTTCTTGCTCAGCTTCCTAAAGAGATGGAAGGAAGATGGTCTGTTGCTTGTCGCCCCTTGAGGGGGGGAGCCAGTGCCTTGTGCATTCCACGTCTAGAGCAATGAAGGGCACGGCTGAGAGCAAAGGGGTCTTTCTGACATAGCTGCTTTCCGACACTCTCTCTAGCAGTGCACAATGGTGGTTGGAAAAAGGCGTGCAGTCTGTCGCCTCCTAAGCACGTGGACGCTCAATCATTTGGGACTCAGCCCAGTTGCTTCAGGGGAAGATGTAGGCATTTCGTCTGAGCCGGGTTGCCCAGGTGGAATTGCGGCAGAAGCAGGAGACCTAAAGCTGCGAGTTAAGGGCTTGGAAGAAATGCCATTTGAGCTGCCTTTGTATGAGATGTTCCCCAGTCTGCTGTAACAGAACTGTGGAAAGCGAGTTGTTTGTCAGCTTCCTAAATAGCTGGAGGCAAGACAGTTTATGGCTTGTCTCCAATTGAAGTATGGAGGCAGTGATTGTGCCTTCCACCTCTAGAGCAATGGAGGATACGGCTGACAGCAAAGGGCCCCTTCTGACATAGGTGCATTCTGACACTCTCTGACCCAGTGAACAATGGCGGTTTGTAAAAAGCCTATTGTCTGCTCCGGCTAAGCATGTGGCAGCACAATCATGTGGGCTTCGCCCCCGTTGCTTAAGGGGAAGATGTCGGCATTTCGCCTGAGCCGGGTTGGCAAGGTGGAACTGTGGCAGAAGCGGAAGTCCTAAAGCGGCCAGTTAAGCCCTGGGAAGAAATGGCGTTTGAGCTGCCTCTGTATGAGAGTTTCCTCGTATGCTGTAACAGCACTGTGGAAAGCAAGTCTTTCTCAGCTTCCTAAAGAGCTGGAGGCAAGACACTTTATGGCTTGTCTCCCATTGAAGGATGGAGGCAGTGCTTTGTGCCTTCCACCTCTACAGCAATGGAGGGCGCGGCTGAGAGTAAAGGGGATTTTCTGCCATTGGTGCTTTCTGACACTCTCCCAAGCGTTGCACTTCGTGGTTAGTTAAAAGCCTATTGTCTCTCTCCTCCTCAGCATGTGGAACCACAATCCTATGGGCCTCATCCCCATTGCTCAAGGGGAAGTTGTAGGCATTTCCTCTGAGCCGGTTGGAAAGGTGGAAACGTGCAGGATGCAGATGTCCCAGACTGGCGAGTGAAGTGCTGAAAAGAAACGGCGTTCAGCCTCATTTCTACGAGATTTTCCCAGGACGCTGTAAGAGCACTGTGGAAAGTGAGTTTTTTCTCCACTTCCTAAAGAGCTGGAAGCAGGCCAAATGTGGTTTGTCTCCCATTGAGGGGTGGATCCAGAACCAGTGCCTTGTGCCTTCCACCTCGAGAGCAATGGAGGGCATGGCTGAGAGCAAATGGGCCTTTCTGACATAGCTGCTTTCCGACGCTCTCTAAGCAGTGTAAAATGGTGGTTGGAAAAAGGCATGCAGTTTATCGCCTCCTAAGCATGTGGATGCTCAATCATTTGGGAATCAGCACAGTCGCTTGAGTGGAAGATGTAGGCATTTCGTCTGAGCCGGGTTGGCAAGGTGGCAATGCGGCAGAAGCGGATGTTGCAGATTGGTGAGTTAAGGGCTGAAAACACACGGTGTTCAGCTGCCTTTGTATGAGACGTGCCCAGGACGCTGTAAGAGCACTGTGGAATGCGAGTGCTTTCCCAGCTTCCTAAAGAGCTGGAAGCAGGCCAGTTGCTGGCTTGTCTCCAATTGAAGGATGGAGGCAGTGCTTTGTGCCTTACACCCCTAGAGCAATGGAGGGCACGGCTGAGAGCAAAGGGCCCTTTCTGACATAGGTGCATTCTGACACTCTCTGACCCGTGCACAATGGCGGTTTGTAAAAAGCCTATTGTCTGCTCCTGCTAAGCATGCGGAAGCACAGTCTTATGGACCTCGTCACCGTTGCTTAAGGGGAAGATGTAGACATTTTGTATGATCCGGGTTGGCAAGGTGGAAATGTGGCAGGAGCAGAAGTTCCAAATCTGCGAGTTAAGCGCTGAAAAGAAATGGCATATCAGCTGCCTTTGTATGAGATGTTGCCAGGACACAGAAAGAGCACTGTTGAAAGCGAGTTCTTGCTCAGCTTCCTAAAGAGATGGAAGGAAGATGGTCTCTGGATTGTCGCCCCTTGAGGGGGGGAGCCAGTGCCTTGTGCATTCCACGTCTAGAGTTATGAAGGGCACGCCTGAGAGGAAAGGGGCCATTCTGACATAGATGCTTTCCGACGCTCTCTGAGCAGTGTAAAATGGTGGTTGGAAAAAGGCATGCAGTTTATCGCCTCCTAAGCATGTGGATGCTCAATCATTTGGGAATCAGCACAGTCGCTTCAGGGGAAGATGTAGGCATTTCGTCTGAGCCGGGTTGGCAAGGTGGAAATATGGCATGAGCGGAAGTTCCAAATCTGCGAGTTAAGCGCTGAAAAGAAATGGCATATCAGCTGCCTTTGTATGCGATGTTGCCAGGACACCAAAAGAGCACTGTGGAAAGCGAGTTCTTGCTCAGCTTCCTAAAGAGATGGAAGGAAGATGGTCTGTGGCTTGTCGCCCCATGAGGGGGGGAGCCAGTGCATTGTCCACGTCTAGAGCAATGAAGGGCACGGCTGAGAGCAAAGTGGTCTTCCTGACATAGCTGCTTTCCGACACTCTCTCCAGCAGTGCAAAATGGTGGCAGGAAAAAGGAGTGCAGTCTATCGCCTCCTAAGCACGTGGACGCTCAATCATTTTGGATTCAGCCCAGTAGCTTCAGGGGAAGATGTAGGCAATTGGTCTGAGCCGGGTTGGCAAGGTGGAATTGCGACAGAAGCAGGAGTCCTAAAGCTGCGAGTTAAGGGCTGGGAAGAAATGCCATTTGAGTTGCCTTTGTATGAGAATTTCCCCGGTCTGCTGTAACAGGACTGTGGAAAGCGAGTTGTTTGTCAGCTTCCTAAAGAGCTGGAGGCAAGACAGTTTATGGCTTGTCTCCAATTGAAGGATGGAGGCAGTGCTTTGTGCCTTCCACCTCTAGAGCAATGGAGGGCACGGCTGAGAGCAAAGGGCCCTTTCTGACATAGGTGCATTCTGACACTCTCTGACCCAGTGCACAATGGCGGTTTGTAAAAATCCTATTGTCTGCTCCTGTTAACATGTGGCAGCACAACCATGTGGGCTTCGCCGCCTGTGCTGAAGGGGAAGATGTAGGCATTTCGTCTGAGCCCGGTTGGCAAGGTGGAACTGTGGCAGAAGCGGAAGTCAAAAAGCGGCCAGTTAAGCACTGGGAAGAAATGGCGTTTGAGCTGCCTCTGTATGAGAGTTTCCTCGTATGCTGTAACAGCCCTGTGTATAGCGAGTTCTTTCCCAGCTTCCTAAAGAGATGGAAGGAATATGGTCTGTGGCTTGTCACCCCTTGAGGGGTGGAGCCAGTGCATTGTGCATTCCACGTCTAGAGCAATGAAGGGCACGGCTGAGAGCAAAGGGGTCTTTCTGACGTAGCTGCTTTCCGACACTCTCTCCAGCAGTGCGCAATTGTGGTTGGAAAAAGGCGTGCAGTCTATCGCCTCCTAAGCACGTGGACGCTCAATCATTTGGGACTCAGCCCAGTTGCTTCAGGGGAAGATGTAGGCATTTCGTCTGAGCCGGGTTGGCAAGATTTAAATGCGGCAGAAGCAGATGTTGCAGATTGGTGAGTTAAGGGCTGAAAAGACACGGTGTTCAGCTGCCTTTGTATGAGACGTTCCCGGACGCTGTAAGACCACTGTGGAATGCGAGTGCTTTCCCAGCTTCCTAAAGAGCTGGAAGCAGGAGAGTTGCTGGCTTGTCTCCAATTGACGGATGGAGGCAGTGCTTTGAGCCTTCCACCTGTAGAGCAATGGAGGGGACGGCTGAGAGCAAAGGGCCCTTTCTGACATAGGTGCATTCTGACACTCTCTGACCCAGTGCACAATGGCGGTTTGTAAAAAGCCTATTGTCTGCTCCTGCTAAGCATTCGGAAGCACAGTCATATGGGCCTCGTCCCCGTTGCTGAAGGGGAAGATGTAGACATTTCGTCTGAGCCGGGTTGGCAAGGTGGAAACGTGCAGGATGCAGATGTCCCAGACTGGCGAGTGAAGTGCTGAAAAGAAACGGCGTTCAGCCTCCTTTGTATGAGATGTTCCCAGGACGCTCTAAGAGCAGTGTGGAAAGGGAGTTTTTCCTCCCCTTCCTAAAGAGCTGGAAGCAGGCCAAGATGTGGTTTGTCTCCCATTGAGGGGTGGATCCAGAACCAGTGCCTTGTGCCTTCCACCTCGAGAGCAATGGAGGGCATTGCTGAGAGCAAAGGGGCCTTTCTGACATAGCTGCTTTCCGACGCTCTCTAAGCAGTGTAAAATGGTGGTTGGAAAAAGGCATGCAGTTTATCGCCTCCTAAGCATGTGGGTGCTCAATCATTTGGGAATCAGCAGAAGTTCCAAATCTGCGAGTTAAGCGCTGAAAAGAAATGGCATATCAGCTGCCTTTGTATGAGATGTTGCCAGGACACAGAAAGAGCACTGTTGAAAGCGAGTTCTTGCTCAGCTTCCTAAAGAGATGGAAGGAAGATGGTCTGTGGCTTGTCGCCCCTTGAGGGGGGGAGCCAGTGCATTGTGAATTCCACGTCTAGAGCAAAGAAGGGCACGGCTGAGAGCAAAGGGGTCTTTCTGACATAGCTGCATTCCGACTCTCTCTCCAGCAGTGCAGAATGGTGGTTGGAAAAAGGCGTGCAGTCTATCGCCTCCTAAGCACGTGGACGCTCAATCATTTGGGACTCAGCCCAGTTGCTTCAGGGGAAGATGTAGGCATTTCATCTGATCCGGGTTGCCCAGGTGGAATTGCAGCAGAAGCAGGAGTCCTAAAGCTGCGAGTTAAGGGCTGGGAAGAAATGCCATTGGAGCTGCCTTTGTATGAGAAGTTCCCCGGTCTGCTGTAACAGGACTGTGGAAAGCGAGTTGTTTGTCAGCTTCCTAAAGAGCTGGAGGCAAGACAGTTTATGGCTTGTCTCCAATTGAAGGATGGAGGCAGTGCCTTGTGCCTTCCACCTCTAAAGAAATGGAGGGCACGGCTGAGAGCAAAGGGCCCTTTCTGACATAGGTGCATTCTGACACTCTCTGACCCAGTGCACAATGGCGGTTTGTAAAAAGCCTATTGTCTGCTCCTGCTAAGCATGTGGCAGCACAATCATTTGGGCTTCGCCCCCGTTGCTTAAGGGGAAGATGTAGGCATTTCGTCTGAGCCGGGTTGGCAAGGTGGAACTGTGGCAGAAGCAGAAGTCCTAAAGCGGCCAGTTAAGCTCAGGGAAGAAATGGCGTTGGAGCTGCCTCTGTATGAGAGTTTCCTCGTATGATGTAACAGCACTGTGGAAAGCGAGTTCCTTCCCAGCTTCCTAAAGAGCTGGAGGCAAGACAGTTTATGGCTGGTCTCCCATTGAAGGACGGAGGCAGTGCTTTGTGCCTTCCACCTCTAGAGCAATGGAGGGCACGGCTGAGAGCAAAGGGCCCTTTCTGACATAAGTGCATTCTGACACTATCTGACCCAGTGCACAATGGCGGTTTGTAAATAGCCCATTGTCTGCTTCTGCGAAGCATGTGGCAGCACAATCATGTGGGCTTCGCCCCCGTTGCTTAAGGGGAAGATGTAGGCATTTCGTCTGAGCCGGGTTGGCAAGGTGGAACGGTGGCAGAAGCGGAAGTCCTAAAGCGGCCAGTTAAGCACAGGGGAGAAATGGCGTTTGAGCTGCCTCTGCATGAGAGTTTCCTCGTATGCTGTAAGAGCACTGTGGAAAGCGAGTTCTTTCCCAGCTTCCTAAAGAGCAGGAGGCAAGACAGTTTATGGCTTGTCTCCCGTTGAAGCAGGGAGGCAGTGCTTTGTGCCTTCCACCTCTACAGCAATGGAGGGCGCGGCTGAGAGTAAAGGGGTCTTTCTGATATTGGTGCTTTCTGACACTCTCCCAACCATTGCACTTCGTGGTTAGTTAAAAGCCTATTGTCTCTCTCCTCCTCAGCATGTGGAACCACAATCCTATGGGCCTCATCCCCATTGCTCAAGGGGAAGATGTAGGCATTTCGTCTGAGCCGGGTTGGCAAGGTGGAATTGTGGCAGAAGCAGGAGTCCTAAAGCTGCGAGTTAAGGGCTGGGAAGAAATGCCATTTGAGCTGCCTTTGTATGAGAAGTTCCCCGGTCTGCTGTAACAGGACTGTGGAAAGCGAGTTCTTTCTCAGCTTCCTAAAGTGCTGGAGGCAAGACAGTTTATGGCTTGTCTCCCATTGAAGGATGGAGGCAGTGCTTTGTGCCTTCCACCTCTACAGCAATGGAGGGCACGGCTGAGAGTAAAGGGGTGTTACTGCCATTGGTGCTTTCTGGCACTGTCCCAACCATTGCACTTGTGGTTAGTTAAAAGCCTATTGTCTCTCTCCTCCTCAGCAGGTGCAACCACAATCCTATGGGCCTCATCCCCTTTGCTCAAGGGGAAGTTGTAGGCATTTCGTCTGAGCCGGGTTGGCAAGGTGGAAACGTGCAGGATGCAGATGTCCCAGACTGACGAGTGAAGTGCTGAAAAGAAACGGCTATCAGCCTCCTAAGTATGAGATGTTCCCAGGACGCTGTAAGAGCACTGTGGAAAGGGAGTTTCTTCTCCACTTCCAAAAGAGCTGGAAGCAGGCCAAGATGTGATTTGTCTCACATTGAGGGGTGGATCCAGAACCAGTGCCTTGTGCCATCCACCTCGAGAGCAATGGAGGGCATGGCTGAGAGCAAAGGGGACTTTCTGACATAGCTGCTTTCCGACGCTCTCTAAGCAGTGTAAAATGGTGGTTGGAAAAAGGCATGCAGTTTATCGCCTCCTAAGCATGTGGATGCTCAATCATTTGGGAATCAGCACAGTCGCTTGAGGGGAAGATGTAGGCATTTCGTCTGAGCCGGGTTGGCAAGGTGGAAAGGCGGCAGAAGCAGATGTTGCAGATTGGTGAGTTAAGGGCTGAAAAGACACGGTGTTCAGCTGCCTTTGTATGAGACGTTCCCAGGACGCTGTAAGAGCACTGTGGAATGCGAGTGCTTTCCCAGCTTCCTAAAGAGCTGGAAGCAGGCCAGTTGCTGGCTTGTCTCCAATTGAAGGATGGAGGCAGTGCTTTGTGCCTTCCACCTCTAGAGCAATGGAGGGCACGGCTGAGAGCAAAGGGCCCTTTCTGACATAGGTGCATTCTGACACTCTCTGACCCAGTGCACAATGGCGGTTTGTAAAAAGCCTATTGTCTGCTCCTGCTAAGCATGCGGAAGCACAGTCATCTGGGCCTCGTCCCCGTTGCTGAAGGGGAAGAGGTAGACATTTCGTCTGAGCCGGGTTGGCCAGGTGGAAATGTGGCAGGAGCAGAAGTTCCAAATCTGCGAGTTAAGCGCTGAAAAGAAATGGCATATCAGCTGCCTTTGTATGAGATGTTGCCAGGACACAGAAAGAGCACTGTTGAAAGCGAGTTCCTGCTCAGCTTCCAAAAGAGATGGAAGGAAGATGGTCTGTGGCTTGTCGCCCCTGGAGGGGGGGAGCCAGTGCATTGTGCATTCCACGTCTAGAGCAATGAAGGGCACGGCTGAGAGCAAAGGGGTCTTTCTGACATAGCTGCTTTCTGACACTCTCTCCAGCAGTGAGCAATGGTGGTTGGAAAAAGGCGTGCAGTCTATCGCTTCCTAAGCACGTGGACGCTCAATCATTTGGGACTCAGACCATTTGCTTCAGGGGAAGATGTAGGCATTTCGTCTGAGCCGGGTTGGCAAGGTGGAATTGCGGCAGAAGCTGGAGTCCTAAGCTGCGAGTTAAGAGCTGGCAAGAAATGCCATTTGAGCTGACTTTGTATGAGATGTTCCCCGGTCTGCTGCAACAGGACTGTGGAAAGCGAGTTGTTTGTCAGCTTCCTAAAGAGCTGCAGGCAAGACAGTTTATGGCTTGTCTCCAATTGAAGGATGGAGGCAGTGCTTTGTGCCTTCCACCTCTAGAGCAATGGAGGGCACTGCTGAGAGCAAAGGGCCCTTTCTGACATAGGTGCATTCTGACACTCTCTGACCCAGTGCACAATGGCGGTTTGTAAAAAGCCTATTGTCTGCTCCTGCTAAGCATGTGGCAGCACAATCATGTGGGCTTCGGCCCCGTTGATTAAGGGGAAGATGTAGGCATTTCGTCTGAGCCGGGTTGGCAAGGTGGAAGTGTGGCAGAAGCGGAAGTCCTAAAGCGGCCAGTTAAGCACTGGGAAGATATGGCGTTTGAGCTGCCTCTGTATGAGAGTTTCCTCATATGCTGTAACAGCACTGTGGAAAGCGAGTTCTTTCCCAGCTTCCTAAAGAGCTGGAGGCAAGACAGTTTATGGCTTGTCTCCCATTGAAGGATGGAGGCAGTGCTTTGTGCCTTCCACCTCTACAGCAATGGAGGGCGCGGCTGAGAGTAAAGGGGTCTTTCAGCCATTGGTGCTTTCTGACACTCTCCCAACCGTTGCACTTCGTGGTTAGTTAAAAGCCTATTGTCTCTCTCCTCCTCAGCATGTGGAACCACAATCCTATGGGCCTCATCCCCATTGCTCAAGGGGAAGATGTAGGCATTTCGCCTGAGCCGGGTTGGCAAGTTGGAATTGTGCAGCATGCAGATGTCCCAGACTGGCGAGTGAAGTGCTGAAAAGAAACGGCGTTCAACCTCCTTTGTATGAGATGTTCCCAGGACGCTGTAAGAGCACTGTGGAAAGGGAGTTTTTTCTCCACTTCCTAAAGAGCTGGAGACAGGACAAGATGTGGTTTGTCTCCCATTGAGGGGTGGATCCAGAACCAGTGCCTTGTGCCATCCACCTCGAGAGCAATGGAGGGCATGGCTGAGAGCAAAGGGGACTTTCTGACATAGCTGCTTTCCGACGCTCTCTAAGCAGTGTAAAATGGTGGTTGGAAAAAGGCATGCAGTTTATCGCCTCCTAAGCATGTGGATGCTCAATCATTTGGGAATCAGCACAGTCGCTTGAGGGGAAGATGTAGGCATTTCGTCTGAGCCGGGTAGGCAAGTTGGAAATGCGGCAGAAGCAGATGTTGCAGATTGGTGAGTTAAGGGCTGAAAAGACACGGTGTTCAGCTGCCTTTGTATGAGACGTTCCAAGGACGCTGCAAGAGCACTGTGGAATGCGAGTGCTTTCCCAGCTTCCTAAAGAGCTGGAAGCAGGACAGTTGCTGGCTTGTCTCCAATTGAAGGATGGAGGCAGTGCTTTGTGCCTTCCACCTCTAGAGCAATGGAGGGCACGGCAGAGAGCAAAGGGCCCTTTCTGACATAGGTGCATTATGACACCCTCTGACCCAGTGCACAATGGCGGTTTGTAAAAAGCCTCTTGTCTGCTCCTGCTAAGCATGCGGAAGCACAGTCATCTGTGCCTCGTCCCCGCTGCTGAAGGGGAAGATGTAGACATTTCGTCTGAGCCGGGTTGGCAAGGTGGAAATGTGGCAGGAGCAGAAGTTCCAAATCTGCGAGTTAAGCGCTGAAAAGAAATGGCATATCAGCTGCCTTTGTATGAGATGTTGCCAGGACACAGAAAGAGCACTGTTGAAAGCGAGTTCTTGCTCAGCTTCCTAAAGAGATGGAAGGAAGATGGTCTGTGGCTTGTCGCCCCTTGAGGGGGGGAGCCAGTGCATTGTGCATTCCACGTCTAGAGCAATGAAGGGCACCGCTGAGAGCAAAGGGGTCTTTCTGACATAGCTGCTTTCCGACACTCTCTCCAGCAGTGCACATTGGTGGTTGGAAATAGACGTGCAGTCTATCGCCTCCTAAGCACGTGGACGCTCAATCATTTGGGACTCAGCCCAGTTGCTTCAGGGGAAGATGTAGGCATTTGGTCTGAGCCAGGTTGGCAAGGTGGAATTGCGGCAGAAGCAGGAGTCCTAAAGCTGCGAGTTAAGGGCTGGGAAGAAATATCATTGGAGCTGCCTTTGTATGAGAAGATCCCCGGTCTGCTGTAAAAGGACTGTGGAAAGCGAGTTGTTTGTCAGCTTCCTAAAGAGCTGGAGGCAAGACAGTTTATGGCTTGTCTCCAATTGATGGATGGAGGCAGTGCTTTGTGCCTTCCACCTCTAGAGCAATGGAGGGCACGGCTGAGAGCAAAGGGCCCTTTCTGACATAGGTGCATTCTGACACTCTCTGACCCAGAGCACAATGGCGGTTTGTAAAAAGCCTATTGTCTGCTCCTGCTACGCATGTCGCAGCACAATCATGTGGGCTTCTCCCCCGTTGCTTAAGGGGAAGATGTAGGCATTTCGTCTGAGCCGTGTTGGCAAGGTCGAACTGTGGCAGAAGCGGAAGTCCTAAAGCAGCCAGTTAAGCACTGGGAAGAAATGGCGTTTGAGCTGCCTCTGTATGAGAGTTTCTTAGTATGCAGCAACAGCACTGTTGAAAGCGAGTTCTATCCCAGCTTCCTAGAGAGCTGGAGGCAAGACAGTTTACGGCTGGTCTCCCATTGAAGGATGGAGGCAGTGCTTTGTGCCTTCCACCTCTACAGCAATGGAGGGCGCGGCTGAGAGTAAAGGGGTGTTTCTGCCATTGGTGCTTTCTGACACTCTCCCAACCAATGCACTTCGTGGTTAGTTAAAAGCCTATTGTCTCTCTCCTCCTCAGCATGTGGAACCACAATCCTATGGGCCTCATCCCCATTGCTCAAGGGGAAGATGTAGTCATTCCGTCTGAGCCGGGTTGGCAAGGTGGAAACGTGCAGGAAGCAGATGTCCCTGGCTGGCGAGTGAAGTGCTGAAAAGAATCGGCGTTCAGCCTCCTTTGTATGAGATGTTCCCAGGACGCTGTAAGAGCACTGTGGTAAGGGAGTTTTTTCTCCACTTCCTAAAGAGCTGGAAGCAGGCCAAGATGTGGTTTGTCTCCCATTGAGCGGTGGATCCAGAACCAGTGCCTTGTGCCTTCCACCTCGAGAGCAATGGAGGGCATGGCTGAGAGCAAAGGGGCCTTTCTGATAAAGCTGCTTTCCGACGCTCTCTAAGCAGTGTAAAATGGTGGTTGGAAAAAGGCATGCAGTTTATGGCCTCCTAAGCATGTGGATGCTCAATCATTTGGGAATCAGCACAGTCGCTTGAGGGGAAGATGTAGGCATTTTGACTGAGCCGGGTTGGCAAGGTGGAAATGCGGCAGAAGCAGATGTTGCAGATTGGTGAGTTAAGGGCTGAAAAGACACGGTGTTCAGCTGCCTTTGTATGAGACGTTCCCAGGACGCTGCAAGAGCACTGTGGAATGCGAGTGCTTTCCCAGCTTCCTAAAGAGCTGGAGGCAAGACAGTTTAT
>NW_027228512.1:0-71457 GCF_037783145.1 Equus przewalskii
CGGCACGCCCAACAGGTGATTCCGGAGCGTCCGCCAAGTGTTTCTGGCGTACCCGGCAGGTGATTTTGGCATTTCCGACAGGTGTTTCTTTGCGAGTCGAGCAGGTGGCTGAGGCACTGCTCAGCTGGTGCTTCCGGCGTCTCTGGCACGTGTTTCTGGTGTGTCTGAGAGCTGGTTCTGGCATGTCCGGCAGATGATTCCGGAGTGTCCACCAAGTGGTTCTGGTACCTGGCAGGTGATTTTGCTTGTCAGGAAGGTGGTTCCCCCTAGTTGAGCAGGTGGATCAGGCGTGCTCGCCAGGGGTTGAGGCGGGTCTGGCAGGTGGTTTCGGTCTGTTCGGGGAGTGGTTCTGGCATTCTCAGGCACATGGTTCTGGCACGTCTGAGAGGTGGTTGCGGCCGGCCCGATAGGTGTTTCCGGAGTGTCTGCCACGTGGTTCTGGCGTAGCTAGCAGGTGATTTTGGCGTGTCCAGCAGGTGGTTCCGGTGAGCTCGGCAGGTGGTACCGGCTTGTCCGGAACATGGTACTGGCGCCTCTGAGAGGTGGTTCCGGCATCCCCGGCAGGTTCCTCCGGAGTGTCCGGCATGTGGTTCTGGCACCTCTGAGAGGTGGTTCCGGCATGCCCGGCAGGTGGTTCCGGAGTGTCTGCCGTGTGGTTCTGACGTAGTCGGCAGGTGATTCTGGCGTGTCCAGCAGGTGGTTCTGGGGAGTGGATCAGCTGGTTCCGGCATACTCGGCAGGTGGTACCGGCGTGTCCGGAACTTGGTTCTGGCAAGTCTGAGAGGTGGTTCCGGCATGCCCGACAGGTGATTCCGGAGTGTTCGCCTAGTGGTTCTGGCGTAGCCGGCATGTCATTTTGCATGTCCGGCGCTGGTTCCGGCGAGTCAAGCCCGTGGTTCCGGCGTGTCCGGCAGGTGTTTCCGGGCTGTCTGGCAGGTGGTTCTGGCGTGTCCGGCACAAGGTTCTGGCACACCTGAAAGTTGGTTCCGGCATGCCCGACAGGTGATCCCGGAGAGTCCGCCATGTGGTTCTTGCGTACCCGGCAGGTGATTTTGGCGTGTCTGGCATGTGTTTCTTGCAAGTCGAGCATGTGGCTCAGGCATTATCAGCAGGTGCTTCCGGCGTGTCCGGCACGTGGTTCTGGTGTGTCAGAGGGCTGGTTCTGGCATTTCCTGGCAGATGATTCCGGAGTGTCCACCAAGTGGTTCTGGTAGACCTGGCAGGTGATTTTGGCGTGTCTGGAAGGTGGTTACGGCTAGTTGATCAGGTGGATCAGGCGTGCTCGCCAGGGTGTTCAGGCGGGTCTGGCAGGTTGTTCGGTGTGTCGGGTGCGGTTCGGCATCTCAGGCACATGGTTCTGGCACGTCTGAGATGTGGTTCCGGCCGGCCCTCCAGTGTTTCCGGAGTGTCCGCCTAGTGGTTCCGGCGTAGCTGAAAGGTGATGTTGGCGTAACAGACAGGTGACCAAGCCAGCCCGGCAGGTGATTGGGAGTTGTCTGCTTGGAGATGGTTCTGGGGGCTGACCGGCAGGTGGATCTTGGCGTGTCCAGCAGATAGTTCCCGGCGAGCTTCGGCAGGTGACCCCGCCATCTGCGGACATTGGACCTGGCACCTCTGAGAGGTGGTTGCCGGCATGCCCGGGCAGCGTGCGGTGTCCCGAGGAGGTTCTGGCGTTCCCGGCAGGTAATTCTGGGGTGTCCAGCAAGTGGTTCTGGGAAGTGGAGCAGGTGGTTCCGGCATACTCGGTAGGTGGTACCGGCGTGTCCGGAACATGGCTCTGGCAAGTCTGAGAGGTGTTTCTGGCATGCCCGACAGGTGATTCGGAGTGTTCGCCAAGTGGTTCTGGCGTAGCCGGCACGTCATTTTGCATGTCCGACTGTGGTTCCGAGGAGTCGAGCCTGTGGTTCCTGCGTAGCCGGCAGTTGATTTTGGCGTGTCCACTAGGTGGTTCTGGGGAGTGGATCAGCTGGTTCTGACGTCTGGGCAGTTGGTGCCGGCGTGTCCAGAACATGGTTCTGGCACGTCGGGGGATTGGTGCTGGCCCGCCCGACACGTGAACCCGGAGCGTCCGCCAACTGTTCTGGGTACCCGGCAGGTTGATTTGACCCTATAGGACAGTGTTCTTCCGAGTCGAGCAGGTGAGCTCAGCATCTCACATGCTTGATTGTGGATCAGCATGACTGCGCATGCTGAGAGGTGACTGCACCCTGGCTGCCCCCAGCAGATTCCCAGAATGTTCGCCAAGTGGTTCTGGCGTCACCGGCAGGTGGGCGGTTCCATGTCCGGCAATGGTAGCGGCGAGTCGGCCGGTGACCGGCATGTCCAGCACTTGGTTCTGGCATGCCCGGCAGGTGATTCCGGAGTGTCCGGCATGTGGTTCTGGCACCTCTGAGAGGTGGTTCCGGCGTGCCCGGCAGGTGACACCGGAGTGTCCAGCATTTGGTTCTGGCACCTCTGAGAGGTGGTTCCGGAATGCCTGGCATGTGATTCCGGAGTGTCTGCCGAGTGGTTCTGGCATACCCGGCAGGTGATTCTGGCGTGTCCAGCAGGTGGTTCTGGGGAGAGGATCAGGTGGTTCCGGCATCTCGGCAGGTGGTACTGCGTGTCCGGAACATGGTTCTGGCAAGTCTGAGAGGTGGTTCCGGCATGCCCGACAGGTGATTCCGGAGTGTCTGCCGAGTGGTTCTGGCGTAGCCGGCAGTTGATTTTGGCGTGTCCACTAGGTGGTTCTGGGGAGTGGAGCAGCTGGTTCCGGCACACTCGGCACGTTGTACCGGCGTGTCCAGAACATGGTTCTGGCAAGTCTGAGAGGTGGTTCCGGCACGCCCAACAGGTGATTCCGGAGCGTCCGGCATGTGGTTCTGGCACCTCTGAGAGGTGGTTCCGGCATGCCCGGCAGGTGATTACGGAGTGTCCGGCATGTGGTTCGGGCACCTCTGAGAGGTGGTTCCGGCATGCCCGGCAGGTGATTCCGGAGTGTTCGCCAAGTGGTTCTGGCGTAGCCGGCAGGTCATTTTGCATGTCCGGCGGTGGTTCCGGCGAGTCGAGCCGGTGGTTCCGGCGTGTGCTGCAGGTGTTTCCGGTTTGTCCGGCAGGTGGTTCTGGCGTGTCCGCCACGATGTTCTGGCAGGTCTGAGAGTTGGTTCTGGCATGTCCGAAAGGTGAATCCGGAGTGCCCGCCACGTTGTTCTGGCGTACCCGGCAGGTGATTTTGGCGTGTCTGGCAGGTGTTTCTGGCAAGTCGAGCATTTTGCTCAGGCATGATGGCAGGTCTTCCGCGTGTCTGGCACGTGGTTCTGGTGTGTCTGTGAGCTGGTTCTGGCATGTCCGGCAGATGACACGGAGGTGTCCACCAAGTGGTTGTGGCATACCCGGCAGGTGATTTTAGCGTGTCAGGTAGGGGGTTCCGGCGAGTCGAGTAGGTGGTTCTGGCGTGCTCGGCAGGTGGTTCAGGCTGGTCTGGCAGGTGGTTTCGGGTACCTTAGGGGTGTGGTTCCGGCATCTCAGGAACATGGTTCTGGCACGTCTGATAGGTGGTTCCGGCCGGTCGGACAGGTGTTTCCATGGTGTCCGCCAAGTGGTTCTGGCATAGCTGGCTGGTGATGTTGGAGTGACCGGCATGTGGTTCCAGCCAGCCCGGCAGGTGATTCCGAAGAGTTCACCAAATGGTTGTGGCGTAGCCGGAAGGTGATTTTGGCGTGTTCAGCAGGTGGTTTTGGCGAGTCGAGCAGGTGGTTCTGGCGTGCTCGGCAGGTGCTTCCGGTATCATTGGCATGTGGTTCCGGCATGTCTGAGAGGTGGTTCCGCCATGCCCGGCAGGTGATTCCGGAGTGTTCGGCAAGTGGTTCAGGCGTAGCCGGCAGGTGATTTTGCATGTCCGGCAATGGTTCCGGAGAGTCGAGCCGGTGAGTCCGGCATGTCCGGCAGGTGGTTCCGGCATGCCCGGCAGGTGATTCCGGAGTGTCCGGCATGTGGTTCTGGCACCTGAGAGGTGGTTCCGGCATGCCCGGCAGGTGATACCGGAGTGTCCGGCATTTGGTTCTGGCACCTCTGAGAGGTGGTTCCGGAATGCCTGGCATGTGATTCCGGAGTGTCTGCTGAGTGGTTCTGGCGTAGCCGGCAGGTGATTTTGCGTGTCCAGCAGGTGGTTTTGGCGAGTTCGAGCAGGTGGTTCTGGCGTGCACGGCAGGTGCTTCCGAGGTGTCATTGGCATGTGGTTCTGGCATGTCTGAGAGGTGGTTCCGCCATGCCCGGCAGGTGATTCCGGAGTGATCGCCAAGTGGTTCTGGCGTAGCCGGCAGGTGATTTTGCATGTCCGGCAATGGTTCCCGGCGAGTCGAGAAGGTCCTTCCGGAATGTCTGGAAGGTGGTCCCGGAGTGTCCAGCATGTGGTTCTGGCACCTCTGAGAGGTGGTTCCGGCATGCCCGCCAGGTGATACTGGAGTGTTCGCCAAGTGGTTCTGGCGTAGCCGGCAGGTGATTTTGCATGTCCGGCAATGGTTCCGGCAGATCGAGAATGTCCTTCCGGAATGTCTGGCAGGTGGTTCCAGCGTGCCCTGCAGGTGATTCCGGAGTGTCCGGCATGTGGTTCTGGCACCTCTGAGAGGTGGTTCCGGCATGCCCGGCAGGTGGTTCCGGAGTGTCTGCCGAGTGGTTCTGGCGTAGTCGGCAGGTGATTCTGGCGTGTCCAGCAGGTGGTTCTGGGGAGTGGATCAGGTGGTTCCGGCATACTCGGCAGGTGGTACCGGCGTGTCCGGAACATGGTTCTGGGCCAGGAGGGTTGCTCGGCGGTTCCGGCATGCCCGACAGGTGATTCCGGAGTTTTCGCCAAGTGGTTCTGGCATTGCGGCAGCCGTTAGTGTCCGTCGTGGTTCCGGCGAGTCGAGCCGGTGGTTCCGGCATGTAGGGCAGGTGACCTGAGTGACCCGCAGAAGCGTCTTGGCATCTGTCAGAGTTGGTTCCGGCATACCCGACAGGTGATTCCGGAGGTTACCGCCAAGTGGTTCTGGCGTACCCGCAAGGTGATTTTGGCTTGTCTGGCAGGTGTTTCTTGCAAGTCGAGCATTTGGCTCAGGCATGCTCAGCAGGTGCTTCCGGCGTGTCTGGCCCGTCGTTCTTTGGTGTGTCTGAGAGCTGGTTCTGGCATGTCCGGCAGATGATTACGGAGTGTCCACCAAGTGGTTGTGGCATACCCGGCAGGTGATTTTAGCGTGTCAGGTAGGTGGTTCCGGCGAGTCGAGTAGGTGGTTCCGGAGTGCTCGGCAGGTGGTTCAGGCTGGTCTGGCAGGTGGTTTCGGTCTGTTCGGGGTGTTGTTCCGGCATCTCAGACACATGGTTCTGGCACGTCTGATAGGTGGTTCCAGCCATCCGGACAGGTGTTTCCATGGTGTCCGCCAAGTGGTTCTGGCGTAGCTGGCAGGTGATGTTGGAGTGACCGGCAGGTGGTTCCAGCCAGCCCGGCAGGTGATTCCGAAGAGTTCACCAAATGGCTGTGGCGTAGCCGGCAGGTGATTTTGGCGTGTCCAGCAGGTGGTTTTGGCGAGTTCGAGCAGGTGGTTCCGGCATGCCCGGCAGGTGATTCTGGAGTGTCCGGCATGTGGTTCTGGCACCTCTGTGAGGTGGTTCCTGCATGCCCGGCAGGTGATATCGGAGTGTTCGCCAAGTGGTTCTGGCGTAGCCGGCAGGTGATTTGGACGGTCCGGCAATGGTTCCGGCGAGTCGAGCCGGTGGTTCCGGAATGTCCGGCAGGTGGTTCCGGCATCTGCAAGGACAGGTGGTTCCGGCATGTCCAGCACGTGGTTCCAGCATGCCCGGCAGGTGATACCGGAGTGTCTGGCATGTGGTTCTGGCACCTCTGAGAGGTGGTTCCGCCATGCCCGGCTGGTGATTCCCGGAGTGTTCCACAAGTGCTTCTGGCATAGCCGGCAGGTGATTTTGAATGTCCGGCAATGGTTCCGGCGAGTCGAGCCGGTGGTTCTGGCATGTCCGGCAGGTGATTCCGGCATGTCAGCAGGTTCCGGCATGCTCGGCAGGTGATCCCGGACTGTCCGGCATGTGGTTCTGGCACCTCTGAGAAGTGGTTCCGGCGTGCTCGGCAGGTGGATTCACGTGGCGGGGTGCGTTCGGTCTGTTCGGGGTGTGGTTCCGGCATCTCAGGCACATGGTTCTGGCACGTCTGATAGGTGGTTCCGGCCGGCCCGACAGGTGTTTCCATGTTGTCCGCCCGTGGTTCTGGCATAGCTGGCAGGTGATGTTGGCGTGAACGGCAGGTGGTTCCAGCCAGCCCGGCAGGTGATTCCGAAGTGTTCACCAAATGGTTGTGGCGTAGCCGGCAGGTGATTTTGGCGTGTCCAGCAGGTGGTTTAGGTGAGTTCGATCAGGTGGTTCTGGCGTGCTCGGCAGGTGCTTCCGGTGTCATTGGCATGTGGTTACGGCATGTCTGAGAGGTGGTTCCGGCATGCCCGGCAGATGGTTCCGGAGTGTCTTCCGAGTGGTTCTGGAGCCAGCCCGTCATGTGATTCCGAAGATTTCACCAAATGGTTGTGGCCTAGCCGGCATGTGATTTTGGCGTGTCCAGCAGGTGGTTTTGGCGAGTCGAGCAGTTGGTTCTGGCGTGCTCGGCAGGTGCTTCCAGTGTCATTGGCATGCGGTTCCGGCGTGTCTGAGAAGTGGTTCCGCCATGCCCGGCGGGTGATTCCGGAGTGTTCGCCAAGTGGTTCTGGCGTAGCCGGCAGGTGATTTTGCATGTCCGGCAATGGTTCCGGCGATTCGAGCCGTTGTTCCGGCATGTCCGGCAGGTGGTTCCGAGCATGCGCGGCAGGTGATTCCGATTTATGTCCGGCATGTGGTTGTGGCCCCTCTGAGAGGTGGTTCCGCATGTCCCTTAGGTAATACAAGTCTCCGGCATCGGTTTGTGGCCCTTGTCGAGGTGGTTAGGAATACCTGGCATATGATTCCGGAGTGTGTGCGGTTGGTTCTGGTGTAGCCGCATGCGTTTTGGCGCTGTACCCACTCCATGATTATGGGAGTCCAGTTAGCTCCTTCCGGCCTCTCGGCAGGTGCTGGGCGTGTGCAGAACATGGTTCTGGCAAGTCGGAGAGATCCTGCAGGACCCACCCAACAGTGATTGCGGAGCGTGCGCAGTGTTCTCACGTGTCCGCCATCGTGGGCATGTGGACAGGTGTGTCTGTTGCAGAGAGTCAGCAGGTGGCTTCAGCATGCTCAGCTCAGTCTCAGCGTGTGGCACGTGGTTCTGTGGTGTCTCTGGAGGGCTTCTGGTTCTGGCATGTAGGCAGATGATCCGGAGTGTTCACCAAGTGGTTCTCATATCTGGAAGGTCATTTTGGCGTGTCTGGAAGGTGGTTTCCAGCTGGTGACCGATTGAAGTAGGCGTGCTCGGCCAGTGATCAGGCGTGTCTGGCAGGTGGTTTCGGTGTTTTCGTGGTGTCGTTCCGGCATCTCAGGCTCATGGTTCTGGCAACTCCGCAGTGAGTCCGGCCGGCCCGACAGGTGTTACCATGGTTTCCGCCAAGTGGTTCTGGCATAGCTGGCAGGTGATGTTTGCGTGACCGGCAGGTGGTTCCAGACAGCCCGGCAGGTAATTCCGAAGAGTTCACCAAATGGTTGTGGCGTAGCCGGCAGGTGATTTTGGCGTGTCCAGCAGGTGGTTTTGGCGAGTCGAGCAGGTGGTTCTGGCATGCTCGAAATGTGCTTCCGGTGTCATTGGCATGTGGTTCCGGCATGTCTGAGAGGTGGTTCCGCCGTGCCCGGCAGGTGGTTCCGGAGTGTCTGCCGAGTGGTTCTGGAGCCAGCCTGGCAGGTGATCCAAAGAGTTCACCAAATGGTTGTGGCGTGGCTAGTGATTGGCATGTAGGAAGGTGGGTCCGGCTAGTTGAGCAGGTGGATCAGGCGTGCTCGCCAGGGGGTTCAGGCGGGTCTGGCAGGTGGTTTTGTTCTGTTCGGGGAGTGGTTCCGGCATCTCAGGCACATGGTTCTGGCACGTCTGAGAGGTGGTTGCGGCCGGCCCGACAGGTGTTTCCGAAGTGTCCGCCAAGTGGTTCTGGCGTTGAAAGGTGATGTTGGCGTGACCGGCAGGTGGTTCCAGCCAGCCCGGCAGGTGATTCCGAAGTGTTCACCACATGGTTGTGGCGTAGCCTTCAGGGGTGGTTTTGGCGAGTCGAGCAGCTGCTTCTGGCGTGCTCGGCAGGTGCTTCGGGTGTCATTGGCATGTGGTTCCGGCATGTCTGAGAGGTAGTACCGGCATGCCCGGCAGTTGATTTCGGAGTGTTCGCCAAGTGGTTCTGGCGTAGCCGGCAGGTGATTTGCATGTCCGGCAATGACTCGGCGAGTCAGCCCGGTGGTTCCAGCGTGTCCGGCAGGTGGTTCCTGTCTGTCCAGCAGGTGGTTCTGGTGTGTCCGGCACGAGGTTCTGGCACGTCTGAGAGGTTGTGTCGCCATGCACTTCACGTGATTCCGGCTTGTCCGCCAAGTGGTTCTGGTGTAGCGGGCAGGTGATTATGGCGTGTCTGGCATGTGGGACCGGTGAGTCAAGCAGGTGGTTCCGGCGAGTGTTTGCTGTGTTTCCGGTCTGTCCGGGAGATGGTTCCGGCCTGTCCGGGACAGCGGTGCCTCTGGCACTTCTGAGAGGTTGTTCTGGCATGCCCGGCAGGTGATTCTGGAGTGTCCGGCATGTGGTTATGGCACCTCGGAGGTGGTTTCCGGTATCCACAGTCAGTTCCGAATGCTCTACCGGTGGCCCTGGCGTAGCCGGCAGGTGATTCTGGCGTGTCCAGCAGGTGGTTCTGGGGGGTGGATCACGGTGTTCCGGCAATACTCGGCAGGTGGTACCGGCGTGTCCGGAACATGGTTCTGGCAAGTCTGAGGGTGGTTCCGGCATGCCCTAGAGGTGATTCCGGAGTGTTCACCAAGTGGTTCTGCCATAGCCGGCGGGTCATTTTGCATGTCCGGCGGTGGTTCCGGTGACTCGAGCCGTGGTTCCGGCATTGTCCCGCAGGCGTTTCCGTCTGTCCGACAGGGAGTTCCGGCGTGTGCAGCACGTGGTTCTGGCACGTCTGAGGAGTTGGTTCCGGCATGCCCGACAGGTGATTCCGGAGTGTCCGCCACGTGGTTCTGGTGTGTCCTGAGAGCTGGTTCTGGCATGTCCGGCAGATGATTCCGGAGTGTCCACCAAGTCGTTGTGGCATACCCGGCAGGTGATTTTAGCGTGTCAGGTACGTGGTTCCGGCGAGTCGAGTAGGTGGTTCCGGCGTGCTCGACAGGTGGTTCAGGCGGGTCTGGCAGGTGGTTTCGGTCTGTTCGGGGTGTGGTTCCGGCATCTCAGGCACATGGTTCTGGCACGTCTGATAGGTGGTTCCGGCCGGCCCGACAGGTGTTTCCATGGTGTCCGCCAAGTGGTTCTGGCATAGCTGGCAGGTGATGTTGGCGTGACCGGCATGTGGTTCCAACCAGCCCGGCAGGTGATTCCGAAGAGTTCACCAAATGGTTGTGGCGTAGCCGGCAGGTGATTTTGGCGTGTCCAGCAGGTGGTTTTGGCGAGTCGAGCAGGTGGTTCTGGCGTGCTCGGCAGGTGCTTCCGGTGTCATTGGCATGTGGTTCCGGCATGTCTGAGAGCTGGTTCCGCCACGCCCGGCAGGTGATTCCGGAGTGTTCCCCAAGTGGTTCTGGTGTACCTGGCTGGTGATTTTTGCATGTCCGACAGGTGTTTCTTGCTAGTCGAGCAGGTGGCTCAGGCATGCTCAGCTGGTGCTTCCGGCGTCTGTGGCACGTGGTTCTGGTGTGTCTGAGAGCTGGTTCTGGCATGTGCAGCAGATGATACCGGAGTGTCCACCAAGTGGTTCTGGTATACCTGGCAGGTGATTTTGGTGTGTCAGGAAGGTGGTTCCGGCTAGTTGAGCAGGTGGATCAGGCGTGCTCGCCAGGGGTTTCAGGCAGGTCCGGCAGGTGTTTGCCGTCTGTCCATGTCTTGGTTCTGGCATGCCCGCAAGGTGTTTCTGGAGTGTCCACCTAGTGGGTTTGGCGTAGCCGGCATATGATTTTGGCCTTTGAGGCAGGCGGTTCCAGCATGTCCAGCAGGTGGTTCTGGCGAGCTCGGCAGGTGCTTCCGGTCTCTCCGGCACGTGGTTGTGGCACGTCTGAGAGATGGTTCCGGGATGCCTGGCAGGTGATTCCGGAGTGTCCGGCATGTGGTTGTCTCACCTCTGAGAGGTGGTTCCGGCATGCCCGGCAGGTGATTTCGGAGTGTTCGGCAAGTCGTTCTGGCGTAGCCGGCAGGTGATTTGCATGTCCAGCAATGGTCCGGCGAGTCGAGCCGGTGGTTCCGGCGTGTCCGGCAGGTGGTTCCGGTCTGTCCAGCAGGTGGTTCTAGTGTGTCCGGCACGAGGTTCTGGCACGTCTGAGAGGTTGTGTCGCCATGCACTTCACGTGATTCCCGCTTGTCTGCCAAGTGGTTCTGGTGTAGCGGGCAGGTGATTTTGGCGTGTCCGGTATGTGGGACCTGTGAGTCAAGCAGGAGGTTCCGGCGAGTGTTTCCTGTGTTTCCGGTCTGTCCGGGAGATGGTTCCGGCCTGTCCGTCACGTGCTTCTGGCACTTCTGAGAGGTTGTTCTGGCATGCCCGGCAGGTGATTCTGGAGTGTCCGCCAAGTGGTTCTGGTGTAGCCGGCAGGTGATTTTGGCGTGTCCGGCAGGTGGTTCTGGGGAGTGGATCAGGCACTTCCGGCATTCTCGGAAGGTGCTTCCGATGTCTCAGTCATGTGGTTGTGGCACCTCTGAGAGGTGGTTCCAGCATGCCCGGCAGGTGATTCCGGAGTGTCCGACAAGTGGTTGTAGCGTAGCCGGGTGGTGATTCTGGCGTGTCCGGCAGGTGGTTCCGGTCTGTCCTGGAGGTGGGTCCGGAGTGTCTGCCGAGCGGTTCTGGCGTAGCCGGCAGGTGATTTTGTCGTGTCCAGCAGGTGGTTCAGGGGAGTGGAGCAGGTGTTTCCGGCATACTCGGCAGGTGGTTCCGGCGTGTCCGGCAAATGGTTCTGGCACGTCTGAGAGGTGGTTCCGGCATGCCCGCCAGGTGATTCCAGAGTGTATGTCATGTGGTTCTGGCACCTCTGAGACGTGGATCCGGAATGCCTGGCATGTGATTCCGGAGTGTCTGCCGAGTGGTTCTGGCATAGCCGGCAGGTGATTTTGGCGTGTCCCGCAGGTGGTTCAGGCGACTTCAGCAGGTGGTTCCGACGTGCTCGGCAGGTTCTTCCGGTGTCTCCGGCACGTGCTTCTGGCACTACTGTGAGGTGGTTCCGTTCTTACGGGGAGGGGGATCCGGTGTGTCCGGCACGTTGTTCTGGCACGTCTGAGAGGTGGTAATATGATGCCCGGCAGGTGATTCCAGAGAGTCCACCCAGTGGATTTGGCGTAGCCGGAAGGTGATGTTGGCATGTCCGGCAGGTGGTTCAGACGAGTTGAGCACGTGGTTCCGGCGTGCTCGGCAGGTGCTTCCGGAGTGCTCGCCAAGTGGTTCTGGCGTAGCCGGCAGGTGATGTTGGCGTGACCGGCAGGTGGTTCCAGCAAGCCCGGCAGGTGATTCCGGAGTGTCTGCCGAGTGGTTCTGGCATACCCGGCAGGTGATTTTGGCGTGTCCAGCAGGTGGTTTTGGCGAGTTGAGCCGGTGGTTCCGGCATGTCCGGCAGGTGGTTCCGGCGTGTCCGGCAGGTGGTTCCGGCTTGCCCAGCATGTGGTTACAGCATGCCAGGCAGGTGATTCCGGAGTGTCCGGCATGTGGTTCTGGCACCTCTGAGAGGTGGTTCCGCCATGCCCGGCGGGTGATTCCGGAGTGTTCCACAAGTGGTTCTGGCATAGCCGGCAGGTGATTTTGAATGTCCGGCAATGGTTCCGGCGAGTCGAGCCGGGGATTCTGGCATGTCCGGCAGGTGATTCCGGCATGTCCAGCAGGTGGTTCCGGCATGCTCGACAGGTGTTCCCGGAGTGTCCGGCATGTGGTTCTGGCACCTCTGAGAGGTGGTTCCGGCATGCCCGGCAGGTGATACCGGAGTGTCCGGCATTTGGTTCTGGCACCTCTGAGAGGTGGTTCCGGAATGCCTGGCCTGTGATTCCGTAGTGTCTGCCGAGTTGTTCTGGCGTAGCCGTCAGTTGATTTTGGCGTGTCCACTAGGTGGTTCTGGGGAGTGGATCAGCTGGTTCCGGCATACTCGGCAGGTGTTACCGGCGTGTCCAGAACATGGTTCTGGCAAGTCTGAGATGTGGTTCCGGCACGCCCGACAGGTGATTCCGGAGCGTCCGCCAAGTGTTTCTGGCGTACCCGGCAGGTGATTTTGGCATGTCCGACAGGTGTTTCTTGCGAGTCGAGCAGGTGGCTCAGGCATGCTCAGCTGGTGCTTCCGGCGTGTCTGGCACGTGGTTCTGGTGTGTCTGAGAGCTGGTTCTGGCATGTCCGGCACATGATTCCGGAGTGTCCACCAAGTGGTTCTGGTATACCTGGCAGGTGATTTTGGCGTGTCAGGAAGTTGGTTCCAGCTATTTGAGCAGGTGGATCCGGCGTGCTTGCCACGGGCTTCAGGCGGGTCTGGCAGGTGTTTTCGGTCTGTTCGGGGAGTGGTTCCGGCATCTCAGGCTCATGGTTCTGGCGCGTCTGAGAGGTGGTTGCGGCCGGCCCGACAGGTGTTTCCGGAGTGTCCGCCAAGTGGTTCTGGCGTAGCTGAAAGGTGATGTTGGCGTCTCCAGCAGGTGGTTTTGGCGATTCGAGCAGGTGGTTCTGGCGTGCTCGGCAGGTGATTCCGGAGTGTCCGGCATGTGGTTCTGGCACCTCTGAGAGGTGGTTCCGGCATGCCCGGCAGGTGATTCCGGAGCGTTCGCCAAGTGGTTCTGGCGTATCCGGCAGGTGATTTTGCATGTCCGGCAATGGTTCCGGCGAGTCGAGCCGGTGGTTCCGGCTTGTCCAGCAGGTGGTTCCGGCATGCCCGGCAGGTGATTCCGGAGTGTCCGGCATGTGGTTCTGGCACCTCTGAGAGGTGGTTCCGGCATGCCCGGCAGGTGATACCGGAGTGTCCGGCATTTGGTTCTGGTACCTCTGAGAGGTGGTTCCGGAATGCCTGGCATGTGCTTCCCAAGTGTCTGCCGAGTGGTTCTGGCGTAGCCGGCAGGTCATTTTGGCGTGTCCAGCAGGTAGTTCCAGCGAGCTCGGCAGGTGGTTCCGGCATGTCCGGAACATGGTTCTGGCAAGTCTGGGAGATGGTTCTGGCATGCCCGGCAGGTGATTCCGGAGTGTCCGGCATGTGGTTCTGGCACCTCTGAGAGGTGGTTCCGGCATGCCCGGCTGTTGGTTACGGAGTCTCTGCCGAGTGGTTCTGGAGTAGCCGGCAGGTGATTCTGGCGTATCCAGGAGGTGGTTCTGGGGAGTGGATCAGGTGGTTCCGGCCTACTCGGCAGGTGGTACCGGCGTGTCCGGAACATGGTTCTGGCAAGTCTGAGAGGTGGTTCCGGCATGCCCGGCAGGTGATTCCGGAGTGTTCGCCAAGTGGTTCTTGCGTAGCCGGCAGGTCATTTTTCATGTCCGGCGGTGGTTCCGGCGAGCCGAGCCGGTGGTTCCGGCGTATCCAGCCGGTTTTTCCGGTCTGAGCGGCAGGTGGTTCTGACGTGACCGGCACGAGGTTCTGGCACCTCTGAGAGTTGGTTCCGGCATGCCCGACAGGTGATTCCGGAGTGTCCGCCACGTGGTTCTGGCGTACCCGGCAGGTGATTTTGGCGTGTCTGGGAGGTGTTTCTTGCAAGTCGAGCATTTGGCTCAGGCATGATCAGCAGGTGCTTCCGGCGTGTCTGGCACGTGGTTCTGCTGTGTCTGAGAGCTGGTTCTGGCATGTCCGGCCGATGATTCCGGAGTGTCCACGAAGTGGTTGTGGCATACCCGGCAGGTGATTTTAGCGTGTCAGGTAGGTGGTTCCGGCGACTCGAGTAGGTGGTTCCGGCGTGCTCGGCAGGTGGTTCAGGCTGGTCTGGCAGGTGGTTTCGGTCTGTTCGGGGTGTGGTTCCGGCATCTCAGGCACATGGTTCTGGCACGTCTGATAGGTGGTTCCGGCCGTCCGGACAGGTGTTTCCATGGTGTCCGCCAAGTGGTTCTGGCATAGCTGGCAGGTGATGTTGGAGTGACCGGCAGGTGGTTCCAGCCAGGCCGGCAGGTGATTCCGAAGAGTTCACCAAATGGTTGTGGCGTAGCCGGCAGGTGATTTTGGCGTGTCCAGCAGGTGGTTTTGGCGAGTGAGCAGGTGGTTCCGGCATGCCCGGCAGGTGATTCCGGAGTGTCCGGCATTTGGTTCTGGCACCTCTGAGAGGTGGTTCCGGAATGCCTGGCATGTGATTCCGGAGTGTCTGCCGAGTGGTTCTGGCGTAGCCGGCAGGTGATTTTGGCATGTCCAGCAGGTGGTTTTGGCGAGTCGAGCAGGTGGTCTGGCGTGCACGGCAGGTGCTTCCGGCTGACGCAGTCATTGTCCGGCATGTGGTTCCGGCACGTCTGAGAGGTGGTTCCGCCATGCCCGGCAGGTGATTCCGGAGTGTTCGCCAAGTGGTTCTGGCGTAGCCGGCAGGTGATTTTGCATGTCCGGCAATGGTTCCGGCGAGTCGAGCCGGTTGTTCCGGCATGTCCGGCAGGTGGTTCCGGCAGTCCGCAGGTGGTTCCGGCATGTCCAGCACGTGGTTCCACCATGCCCGGCAGGTGATTCCGGATTGTCCGGCATGTGGTTCTGGCACCTCTGAGAGGTGGTTCCGGCATGCCCGGCAGGTGATACTGGAGTATTCGCCAAGTGGTTCTGGCGTAGCCGGCAGTTGATTATGGCATGTCCACTAGGTGGTTCTGGGGAGTGGATCAGCTGGTTCCGGCATACTCGGCAGGTGGTACCGGCGTGTCCGGAACATGGTTCTGGCAAGTCTGAGAGGTGGTTCCGGCATGCCCGACAGGTGATTCCGGAGTCTTCGCCAAGTAGTTCTGGCGTAGCCGGCAGGTCATTTTGCATGTCCAGCGGTGGATCCGGCGAGTCAAGCCGGTGGTTCCGGCGTGTCCGGCAGGTGTTTCCGGTCTGTCCGGCCGGTGGTTCTGGTGTGACCGGCACGAGGTTCTGGCACGTCTGAGAGTTGGTTCCCCCATGCCCGACAGGTGATTCAGGAGTGTCCGCCACGTGGTTCTGGCGTACCCGGCAGGTGATTTTGGCGTGTCTGGCAGGTGTTTCTTGCAAGTCGAGCATGTGGCTCAGGCATGATCAGCAGGTGCTTCTGGCGTGTCCGGCACGTGGTTCTGGTGTGTCAGAGGGCTGGTTCTGGCATTTCTGGCAGATGATTCCGGAGTGTCCACCAAGTGGTTCTGGTAGACGAGGCAGGTGATTTTGGCGTGTCTGGAAGGTGGTTCCGGCTAGTTCAGCAGGTTGATCATGCGTCGTCGCCAGGGGGTTCAGGCGGGTCTGGCAGGTGGTTTCGGTCTGTTCGGGGTGTGGTTCCGGCATCTCAGGCACATGGTTCTGGCACGTCTGAGAGGTGGTTGCGGCCGGCCCTACAGGTGATTCCGGAGTGTCCGCCAAGTGGTTCCGGCGTAGCTGAAAGGTGATGTTGGCGTGACCGGCAGGTGGTTCCAGCCAGCCCGGCAGGTGATTCCTGAGTGTCTGCTGAATGGTTCTGGTGTCTCCGGCAGGTGATTTTGGTGTGTCCAGCAGGTGGTTCCGGCGAGCTCGGCAGGTGGTACCGGCGTGTCCGGAACATGGTTCTGGCACGTCTTAGAGATGGTTCCGGCATGCCCGGCAGGTGATTCCGGAGTGTCCGGCATGTGCTTCTGGCACCTCTGAGAGGTGGTTCCGGCATGCCCGGCAGGTGGTTCTGGAGTGTCTGCCGTGTGGTTCTGGCGTAGCCGGCAGGTGATTCTGGGGTGTCCAGCAGGTGGTTCTGGGGAGTGGATCAGGTGGTTCCGGCATACTCGGCAGGTGGTACCGGCGTGTCCGGAACATGGTTCTGGCAAGTCTGAGAGGTGGTTCCGGCATGCCCCGCAGGTGATTCCGGAGTGTCCAGCATGTGGTTCTGGCACCTCGGAGAGGTGGTTCCGGCATGACCGGCAGGTGATACCGGAGTGTCCGGCATGTGGTTCTGGCACCTCTGAGAGGTGGTTCCGGCATGCCCGACAGGTGATTCCGGAGTGTTCGCCAAGTGGGTCTGGCGTAGCCGGCAGGTCATTTTGCATGTCCGGCGGTGGTTCCGGCGAGTCGAGCCGGTGGTTCCGGCGTGTCCAGCAGGTGTTTCCGGTCTGTTCGGCAGGTGGTTCTGGCGTGTCCGGCACAAGATTCTGGCACGTCTGAGAGTTGGTTCCGGCATGCCCGACAGGTGATTCCGGAGTGTCCGGCATGTGGTTCTGGCACCTCTGAGAGGTGGTTCCGGAATGCCTGGCATGTGATTCCGGAATGTCTGCCAAGTGGTTCTGGCGTTGCCGGCAGTTGATTTTGGCGTGTCCACTAGGTGGTTCTGGGGAGTGGATCAGCTGGTTCCGGCATACTCGGCAGGTGGTACCGGCGTGTCCAGAACATGGTTCTGGCAAGTCTGAGAGGTGGTTCCGGCACGCCCGACAGGTGATTCCGGAGCGTCCGCCAAGTGGTTCTGGCGTACCCGTCAGGTGATTTTGGCATGTCCGACAGGTGTATCTTGCGAGTCGAGCAGGTGGTTGATGCATGCTCAGCTGGTGCTTCCGGCGTCTCTGGCACGTGGTTCTGGTGTGTCTGAGAGCTGGTTCTGGCGTGTCCGGTAGATGATTCCGGAGTGTCCACCAAGTGGTTCTGGTATACCTGGCAGGTGATTTTGGCGTGTCAGGAAGTTGGTTCAGGCTAGTTGAGCAGGTGGATCAGGCGTGCTCGCCAGGGGGTTCAGGCGGGTCTGGCAGGTGGTTTCGGTCTGTTCGGGGAGTGGTTCCGGCATCTCAGGCACATGGTTCTGGCACGTCTGAGAGGTGGTTCCGGCCGGCCCTACAGGTGTTTCCGGAGTGTCCGCCTAGTGGTTCCGGCGTAGCTGAAAGGTGATGTTGGCGTGACCGACAGGTGGTTCCAGCCAGCCCGGCATGTGATTCCGGAGTGTCTGCTGAATGGTTCTGGCGTAGCCGGCAGGTGATTTTGTCGTGTCCAGAAGATGGTTCCGGCGAGCTCGGCAGGTGGTACCGGCGTGTCAGTAAGATGGTTCTGGCACATCTGAGAGCTGGTTCCGGCCGGCCCGACTGGTGTTTCCATGGTGTCCGCCAAGTGGTTCTGGCATAGCTGGCAGGTGATGTTGGCGTGACCGGCAGATGGTTCCAGCCAGCCCGGCAGCTGATTCCAAAGAGTTCACCAAATGGTTGTGGCCTAGCTGGCAGGTGATTTTGGCGTGTCCAGCAGGTGGTTTTGGCGAGTCGAGCAGGTGGTTCTGGCGTGCTCGGCAGGTGCTTCCGGTGTCATTGGCATGTGGTTCCGGCATGTGTCAGAGGTGGTTCCGGTATGCCCCGCAGGTGATACCGGAGTGTCCGGCATTTGGTTCTGGCACCCCTGAGAGGTGGTTCCGGAATGCCTGGCATGTGATTCCGGAGTGTCTGCCGAGTGGTTCTGGCGTAACCGGCAGGTGACTTTGGCGTGTCCAGCACGTGGTTCCGGCGAGCTCGGCAGGTGGTTCCGGCGTGTCCGGAACATGGTTCTGGCACGTTTGAGAGATGGTTCCGGCATGCCCGGCAGGTGATTCCGGAGTGTCCCCCAAGTGGTTGTGGCATACCCGGCAAGTGATTTTAGCGTGTCAGGTAGGTGGTTCCAGCGAGTCGAGTAGGGGGTTCCGGCATGCCCGGCAGGTGATACCGGAGTGTCCGGCATTTGGTTCTGGCACCTCTGAGAGGTGGTTCCGGAATGCCTGGCATGTGATTCCGGAGTGTCTGCCGAGTGGTTCTGGCGTAGCCTGCAGTTGATTTTGGCGTGTCCACTAGGTGGTTCTGGGGAGTGGATCAGCTGGTTCTGGCATACTCGGCAGGTGGTACCGGCGTGTCCAGAACATGGTTCTGGCTAGTCTGAGAGGTGGTTCCGGCACGCCCGACAGGTGATTCCCGAGCGTCCGCAAAGTGTTTCTGGCGTACCCGGCAGGTGATTTTCGCCTGTCCGACAGGTGTATCTTTCGAGTCGAGCAGGTGGCTCAGGCATGCTCAGCTGGTGCTTCCGGCGTCTCTGGCACGTGGTGCTGGTGTGTCTGAGTGCTGGTTCTGGCATCTCCGGCAGATGATTCCGGAGTGTCCACCAAGTGGTTCTTGTATACCTGGCAGGTGATTTTGGCGTGTCAGGAAGTTGGTTCCGGCTAGTTGAGCAGGTGGATCAGGCGTGCTCGCCAGGGGGTTCAGGCGGGTCTGGCAGGTGGTTTCGGTCTGTTCGGGGAGTGGTTCCGGCATCTCAGGCTCATGGTTCTGGCAAGTCTGAGAGGTGGTTCCGGCCGGCCCGACAGGTGTTTCCATGGTGTCCGCAAAGTGGTTCTGGCATACCTGGCAGGTGATGTTGCCGTGACCGGCAGGTGGTTCAAGCAAGCCCGGCAGGTGGTTCCGAAGAGTTCACCAAATGGTTGTGGCGTAGCCGGCAGGTGATTTTGGCGTGTCCAGCGGGTGGTTTTGGCGAGTCGATCAGGTGGTTCTGGCGTGCTCGGCAGGTGCTTCCGGTGTCATTGGCATGTGGTTCCGGCATGTCTGAGAGGTGGTTCCGACATGCCCGGCAGGTGGTTCCGGAGTGTCTGCCGAGTGGTTCTGGATCCAGCCCGGCAATTGATTCCGAAGAGTTCACCAAATGGTTGTGGCGAAGCTGGCAGGTGATTTTGGCGTGTCAGGAAGTTGGTTCCGGCTAGCTGAGCAGGTGGATCAGGCGTGCTCGCCAGGGGGTTCAGGCGGGTCTGGCAGGTGGTTTCGGTCTGTTCGGGCATTGGTTCCGGCATCTCAGGCACATGGTTCTGGCACGTCTGAGAGGTGGTTCCGGCCGGCCGGAGAGGTGTTTCCGGAGTGTCCGCCAAGTGGTTCTGGCGTAGCTGAATGGTGATGTTGGCGTGAGCGGCAGGTGGTTCCAGCCAGCCCGGCATGTGATTCCGGAGTGTCTGCCGAGTGGTTCTGGCGTGGCCGGCAGGTGATTCTGGCGTGTACAGCAGGTGGTTCTGGGGTGTGGATCATGTGGTTCCGGCATACTCGGCAGGTGGTACCGGCGTGTCCGGAACATGGTTCTGGCAAGTCTGAGAGGTGGTTCCGGCATGCCCGACAGGTGATTCCAGAGTGTTCGCCAAGTGGTTCTGGCGTACCCGGCAGGTCATTTTGCATGTCCGGCGGTGGTTCCGGCGATTCGAGCCGGTGGTTCCTGCGTGTCCAGCAGGTGTTTCTGGTCTGTCCGGCAGGTGGTTCTAGCGTGACCGGCACGAGGTTCTGGCACGTCTGAGACTTGGTTCCGGCATGCCCGACAGGTGATTCCGGAGTGTCCGCCACGTTGTTGTGGCATACCCGGCAGGTGATTTTAGCGTGTCAGGTAGGTGGTCCCAGCGAGTCGTGTAGGTGGTTCCGGCGCGCTCGGCAGGGGGTTCAGGCGGGTCTGGCAGGTGGTTTCGGTCTGTTCGGGGAGTGGTTCCGGCATCTCAGGCACATGGTTCTGGCACGTCTGAGACGTGGTTCCGGCCGGCCGGAGAGGTGTTTCCGGAGTGTCCGCCAAGTGGTTCTGGCGTAGCTGAAAGGTGATGTTGGCGTGACCGGCAGGTGGTTCCAGCCAGCCCGGCAGGTGATTCCGGAGTGTCTGCCATGTGGTTCTGGCGTAACCGGCAGGTGATTTTGGCGTGTCCAGCAGTTGGTTCCGGCGAGCTCGGCAGGTGTTTCCGGCATGTCCGGAACATGGTTCTGGCACGTCTGAGAGATGGTTCCGGCATGCCCGGCAGTTGGTTACGGAGTGTCTGCCGAGTGGTTCTGGAGTAGCCGGCAGGTGAATCTGGCGTATCCAGCAGGTGGTTCTGGGGAGTGGATCATGTGGTTCCGGCATACTCAGCAGGTGGTACCGGCGTGTCCAGAACATGGTTCTGGCAAGTCTGAGAGGTGGTTCCTGCATGCCCGACAGGTGATTCCGGAGTGTCCGCCAAGTGGTTCTGGCGTAGCTGAATGGTGATGTTGGCGTGACCGGCAGGTGGTTCCAGCCAGCCCAGCAGGTGATTCCGGAGTGAATGCTGAGTGGTTCTGGCGTAGCCGGCAGGTGATTTTGGCGTGTCCAGCAGGTGGTTCCGGCGAGCTCGGCAGGTGGTACCGGCATGTCCGGAACATGGTTCTGGCAAGTCTGAGAGATGGTTCCGGCATGCCCGGCAGGTGATTCCGGAGTGTCCGGCATGTGCTTCTGGCACCTCTGAGAGGTGGTTCCGGCATGCCCGGCAGGTGGTTCCGGAGTGTCTGCCGAGTAGTTCTGGCGTACCCGACAGGTGATTTTGGCGTGTCCAGCAGGTGGTTCTGGGGAGTGGATCACGTGGTTCCGGCATACTCGGCAGGTGGTACCGGCATGTCCGGAACATGGTTCTGGCAAGTCTGAGAGGTGGTTCCGGCATGCCCGACAGGTGATTCCGGAGTCTTCGCCCAGTGGTCTCGCGTAGCCGGCATGTCATTTTGCATGTCAGGCGTTGTTTCCGGCGAGTCGAGCCGGTGGTTCCGGCGCGTCCAGCAGGTGTTTCCGGTCTGTCCGGCAGGTGGTTCCGGCATGTCCGGCAGGTGGTTCCGGCATGTCCAGCAGGTGGTTCTGGCTGGCCCGGCAGGTGATTCCGGAGTGTTCGGCATGTGGTTCTGGCCCCTTGAGAGGTTGTTCTGGCATGCCTGGCAGGTGATACCGGAGTGTCCGGCATTTGGTTCTGGCACCTCTGAGAGGTGGTTCCGGCATGCCCGGCAGGTTGTTCCGGAGTGTCTGCCGAGTGGTTCTGGCATAGCCGGCAGGTGATTCTGGCGTGTCCAGCAGGTGGTTCTCTGGAGTCGATCAGGTGGTTCCGGCACACTCGACAGTTGGAACCGGCGTGTCCGGAACATGGTTCTGGCAAGTCTGAGAGGTGGTTCCGCCATGCGCGGCAGGTTATTCCGGAGTGTTCGCCAAGTGGTTCTGGCGTAGCCGGCAGGTGATTTTGCATATCCGGCAATGGTTCCGGCGAGTCGAGCCGGTGGTTCCGGCATCTCCGGCAGGTGATTCCGGCATGTCCAGCAGGTGGTTTTGGCGAGTCGAGCAGGTGGTTCTGGCGTGCTCGGCAGGTGCTTCCGGTGTCATTGGCATGTGGTTCCGGCATGTGTCAGAGGTGGTTCCGGTATGCCCCGCAGGTGATACCGGAGTGTCCGGCATTTGGTTCTGGCACCCCTGAGAGGTGGTTCCGGAATGCCTGGCATGTGATTCCGGAGTGTCTGCCGAGTGGTTCTGGCGTAACCGGCAGGTGACTTTGGCGTGTCCAGCACGTGGTTCCGGCGAGCTCGGCAGGTGGTTCCGGCGTGTCCGGAACATGGTTCTGGCACGTTTGAGAGATGGTTCCGGCATGCCCGGCAGGTGATTCCGGAGTGTCCCCCAAGTGGTTGTGGCATACCCGGCAAGTGATTTTAGCGTGTCAGGTAGGTGGTTCCAGCGAGTCGAGTAGGGGGTTCCGGCATGCCCGGCAGGTGATACCGGAGTGTCCGGCATTTGGTTCTGGCACCTCTGAGAGGTGGTTCCGGAATGCCTGGCATGTGATTCCGGAGTGTCTGCCGAGTGGTTCTGGCGTAGCCTGCAGTTGATTTTGGCGTGTCCACTAGGTGGTTCTGGGGAGTGGATCAGCTGGTTCTGGCATACTCGGCAGGTGGTACCGGCGTGTCCAGAACATGGTTCTGGCTAGTCTGAGAGGTGGTTCCGGCACGCCCGACAGGTGATTCCCGAGCGTCCGCAAAGTGTTTCTGGCGTACCCGGCAGGTGATTTTCGCCTGTCCGACAGGTGTATCTTTCGAGTCGAGCAGGTGGCTCAGGCATGCTCAGCTGGTGCTTCCGGCGTCTCTGGCACGTGGTTCTGGTGTGTCTGAGTGCTGGTTCTGGCATCTCCGGCAGATGATTCCGGAGTGTCCACCAAGTGGTTCTTGTATACCTGGCAGGTGATTTTGGCGTGTCAGGAAGTTGGTTCCGGCTAGTTGAGCAGGTGGATCAGGCGTGCTCGCCAGGGGGTTCAGGCGGGTCTGGCAGGTGGTTTCGGTCTGTTCGGGGAGTGGTTCCGGCATCTCAGGCTCATGGTTCTGGCAAGTTTGAGAGGTGGTTCCGGCCGGCCCGACAGGTGTTTCCATGGTGTCCGCAAAGTGGTTCTGGCATACCTGGCAGGTGATGTTGCCGTGACCGGCAGGTGGTTCAAGCAAGCCCGGCAGGTGGTTCCGAAGAGTTCACCAAATGGTTGTGGCGTAGCCGGCAGGTGATTTTGGCGTGTCCAGCGGGTGGTTTTGGCGAGTCGATCAGGTGGTTCTGGCGTGCTCGGCAGGTGCTTCCGGTGTCATTGGCATGTGGTTCCGGCATGTCTGAGAGGTGGTTCCGACATGCCCGGCAGGTGGTTCCGGAGTGTCTGCCGAGTGGTTCTGGATCCAGCCCGGCAATTGATTCCGAAGAGTTCACCAAATGGTTGTGGCGAAGCTGGCAGGTGATTTTGGCGTGTCAGGAAGTTGGTTCCGGCTAGCTGAGCAGGTGGATCAGGCGTGCTCGCCAGGGGGTTCAGGCGGGTCTGGCAGGTGGTTTCGGTCTGTTCGGGCATTGGTTCCGGCATCTCAGGCACATGGTTCTGGCACGTCTGAGAGGTGGTTCCGGCCGGCCGGAGAGGTGTTTCCGGAGTGTCCGCCAAGTGGTTCTGGCGTAGCTGAATGGTGATGTTGGCGTGAGCGGCAGGTGGTTCCAGCCAGCCCGGCATGTGATTCCGGAGTGTCTGCCGAGTGGTTCTGGCGTGGCCGGCAGGTGATTCTGGCGTGTACAGCAGGTGGTTCTGGGGTGTGGATCATGTGGTTCCGGCATACTCGGCAGGTGGTACCGGCGTGTCCGGAACATGGTTCTGGCAAGTCTGAGAGGTGGTTCCGGCATGCCCGACAGGTGATTCCAGAGTGTTCGCCAAGTGGTTCTGGCGTACCCGGCAGGTCATTTTGCATGTCCGGCGGTGGTTCCGGCGATTCGAGCCGGTGGTTCCTGCGTGTCCAGCAGGTGTTTCTGGTCTGTCCGGCAGGTGGTTCTAGCGTGACCGGCACGAGGTTCTGGCACGTCTGAGACTTGGTTCCGGCATGCCCGACAGGTGATTCCGGAGTGTCCGCCACGTTGTTGTGGCATACCCGGCAGGTGATTTTAGCGTGTCAGGTAGGTGGTCCCAGCGAGTCGTGTAGGTGGTTCCGGCGCGCTCGGCAGGGGGTTCAGGCGGGTCTGGCAGGTGGTTTCGGTCTGTTCGGGGAGTGGTTCCGGCATCTCAGGCACATGGTTCTGGCACGTCTGAGACGTGGTTCCGGCCGGCCGGAGAGGTGTTTCCGGAGTGTCCGCCAAGTGGTTCTGGCGTAGCTGAAAGGTGATGTTGGCGTGACCGGCAGGTGGTTCCAGCCAGCCCGGCAGGTGATTCCGGAGTGTCTGCCATGTGGTTCTGGCGTAACCGGCAGGTGATTTTGGCGTGTCCAGCAGTTGGTTCCGGCGAGCTCGGCAGGTGTTTCCGGCATGTCCGGAACATGGTTCTGGCACGTCTGAGAGATGGTTCCGGCATGCCCGGCAGTTGGTTACGGAGTGTCTGCCGAGTGGTTCTGGAGTAGCCGGCAGGTGAATCTGGCGTATCCAGCAGGTGGTTCTGGGGAGTGGATCATGTGGTTCCGGCATACTCAGCAGGTGGTACCGGCGTGTCCAGAACATGGTTCTGGCAAGTCTGAGAGGTGGTTCCTGCATGCCCGACAGGTGATTCCGGAGTGTCCGCCAAGTGGTTCTGGCGTAGCTGAATGGTGATGTTGGCGTGACCGGCAGGTGGTTCCAGCCAGCCCAGCAGGTGATTCCGGAGTGAATGCTGAGTGGTTCTGGCGTAGCCGGCAGGTGATTTTGGCGTGTCCAGCAGGTGGTTCCGGCGAGCTCGGCAGGTGGTACCGGCATGTCCGGAACATGGTTCTGGCAAGTCTGAGAGATGGTTCCGGCATGCCCGGCAGGTGATTCCGGAGTGTCCGGCATGTGCTTCTGGCACCTCTGAGAGGTGGTTCCGGCATGCCCGGCAGGTGGTTCCGGAGTGTCTGCCGAGTAGTTCTGGCGTACCCGACAGGTGA
The DNA here is from genome assembly GCF_037783145.1 of Equus przewalskii. NCBI lineage: Eukaryota > Metazoa > Chordata > Mammalia > Perissodactyla > Equidae > Equus > Equus przewalskii. The sequence continues at coordinate 24,294 of NW_027228512.1, forward strand.
TTTTGGCGTGTCCAGCAGGTGGTTCTGGGGAGTGGATCACGTGGTTCCGGCATACTCGGCAGGTGGTACCGGCATGTCCGGAACATGGTTCTGGCAAGTCTGAGAGGTGGTTCCGGCATGCCCGACAGGTGATTCCGGAGTCTTCGCCCAGTGGTCTCGCGTAGCCGGCATGTCATTTTGCATGTCAGGCGTTGTTTCCGGCGAGTCGAGCCGGTGGTTCCGGCGCGTCCAGCAGGTGTTTCCGGTCTGTCCGGCAGGTGGTTCCGGCATGTCCGGCAGGTGGTTCCGGCATGTCCAGCAGGTGGTTCTGGCTGGCCCGGCAGGTGATTCCGGAGTGTTCGGCATGTGGTTCTGGCCCCTTGAGAGGTTGTTCTGGCATGCCTGGCAGGTGATACCGGAGTGTCCGGCATTTGGTTCTGGCACCTCTGAGAGGTGGTTCCGGCATGCCCGGCAGGTTGTTCCGGAGTGTCTGCCGAGTGGTTCTGGCATAGCCGGCAGGTGATTCTGGCGTGTCCAGCAGGTGGTTCTCTGGAGTCGATCAGGTGGTTCCGGCACACTCGGCAGTTGGAACCGGCGTGTCCGGAACATGGTTCTGGCAAGTCTGAGAGGTGGTTCCGCCATGCGCGGCAGGTTATTCCGGAGTGTTCGCCAAGTGGTTCTGGCGTAGCCGGCAGGTGATTTTGCATATCCGGCAATGGTTCCGGCGAGTCGAGCCGGTGGTTCCGGCATCTCCGGCAGGTGATTCCGGCATGTCCAGCAGGTGGTTCTGGGGAGTGGATCAGGTGGTTCCGGCATGCCCGGCAGGTGATTCCGGAGTGTCCGGCATGTGGTTCTGGCACCTCTGAGTGGTTGTTCTGGCATGCCCGGCAGGTGATACCGGAGTGTCCGGCATTTGGTTCTGTCACCTCTGAGAGGTGGGTCCGGGATGCCTGGCATGTGATTGTTGAGTGTCTGCCGAGTGGTTCTGGCATGTCCAGCAGGTGTTTCCGGTCTGTCCGGCAGGTGGTTCTGGCGTGTCCGGCACGAGGTTCTGGCACGTAGGAGAGTTGTTTCCGGCATGCCCGACAGGTGATTCCGGAGTGTCCGCCACGTGGTTCTGGCGTACCCGGCAGGTGATTTGGGCGTGTCTGGCAGGTGTTTCTGGCAAGTCGAGCAGTTGGCTCAGGCATGATCAGCAGGTGCTTCCGGCGTGTCCGGCACGTGGTTCTGGTGTGTCTGAGAGCTGGTTCTGGCATGTCCGGCAGATGATTCCGGAGTGTCCACCAAGTGGTTGTGGCATACCCGGCAGGTGATTTTAGCGTGTCAGGTAGGTGGTTCCGGCGAGTCAAGTAGGTGGTTCCGGCGTGCTCGGCAGGTGGTTCAGGCGGGTCTGGCAGATGGTTTCGGTCTGTTCGGGGTGTGGTTTCGGCATCTCAGGCACATGGTTCTGGCACGTCGGATAGGTGGTTCCGGCCGGCCCGACAGGTGTTTCCATGGTGTCCGCCAAGTGGTTCTGGCATAGCTGGCAGGTGATGTTGGCGTGACCGGCAGGTGGTTCCAGCCAGCCCGGCAGCTGATTCCAAAGAGTTCACCAAATGGTTGTGGCCTAGCTGGCAGGTGATTTTGGCGTGTCCAGCAGCTGGTTTTGGCGAGTCGAGCAGGTGGTTCTGGCGTGCTCGGCAGGTGCTTCCGGTGTCATTGGCATGTGGTTCCGGCATGTGTCAGAGGTGGTTCCGGCATGCCCCGCAGGTGATACCGGAGTGTCCGGCATTTGGTTCTGGCACCTCTGAGAGGTGGTTCCGGAATGCCTGGCCTGTGATTCCGGAGTGTCTGCCGGGTGGTTCTGGCGTAACCGGCAGGTGACTTTGGCGTGTCCAGCACGTGGTTCCGGCGAGCTCGGCAGGTGGTTCCGGCGTGTCCGGAACATGGTTCTGGCACGTTTGAGAGATGGTTCCGGCATGCCCGGCAGGTGATTCCGGAGTGTCCGGCATGTGGTTCTGGCACCTCTGAGAGGTGGTTCCGGCATGCCCGGCAGGTGATACCGGAGTGTCCGGCATTCGGTTCTGGCACCTCTGAGAGGTGGTTCCGGAATGCCTGGCATGTGATTCCGGAGTGTCTGCCGAGTGGTTCTGGCGTAGCCGGCCGTTGATTTTGGCATGTCCAATATGTGGTTCTGGGGAGTGGATCAGCTGGTTCCAGCATCCACGGCAGGTGGTACCGGCGTGTCCAGAACATGGTTCTGGCTAGTCTGAGAGGTGGTTCCGGCACGCCCGACAGGTGATTCCCGAGCGTCCGCAAAGTGTTTCTGGCGTACCCGGCAGGTGATTTTCGCCTGTCCGACAGGTGTATCTTTCGAGTCGAGCAGGTGGCTCAGGCATGCTCAGCTGGTGCTTCCGGCGTCTCTGGCACGTGGTTCTGGTGTGTCTGAGTGCTGGTTCTGGCATCTCCGGCAGATGATTCCGGAGTGTCCACCAAGTGGTTCTTGTATACCTGGCAGGTGATTTTGGCGTGTCAGGAAGTTGGTTCCGGCTAGTTGAGCAGGTGGATCAGGCGTGCTCGCCAGGGGGTTCAGGCGGGTCTGGCAGGTGGTTTCGGTCTGTTCGGGGAGTGGTTCCGGCATCTCAGGCTCATGGTTCTGGCAAGTCTGAGAGGTGGTTCCGGCCGGCCCGACAGGTGTTTCCATGGTGTCCGCAAAGTGGTTCTGGCATACCTGGCAGGTGATGTTGCCGTGACCGGCAGGTGGTTCAAGCAAGCCCGGCAGGTGGTTCCGAAGAGTTCACCAAATGGTTGTGGCGTAGCCGGCAGGTGATTTTGGCGTGTCCAGCGGGTGGTTTTGGCGAGTCGATCAGGTGGTTCTGGCGTGCTCGGCAGGTGCTTCCGGTGTCATTGGCATGTGGTTCCGGCATGTCTGAGAGGTGGTTCCGACATGCCCGGCAGGTGGTTCCGGAGTGTCTGCCGAGTGGTTCTGGATCCAGCCCGGCAATTGATTCCGAAGAGTTCACCAAATGGTTGTGGCGAAGCTGGCAGGTGATTTTGGCGTGTCAGGAAGTTGGTTCCGGCTAGCTGAGCAGGTGGATCAGGCGTGCTCGCCAGGGGGTTCAGGCGGGTCTGGCAGGTGGTTTCGGTCTGTTCGGGCATTGGTTCCGGCATCTCAGGCACATGGTTCTGGCACGTCTGAGAGGTGGTTCCGGCCGGCCGGAGAGGTGTTTCCGGAGTGTCCGCCAAGTGGTTCTGGCGTAGCTGAATGGTGATGTTGGCGTGAGCGGCAGGTGGTTCCAGCCAGCCCGGCATGTGATTCCGGAGTGTCTGCCGAGTGGTTCTGGCGTGGCCGGCAGGTGATTCTGGCGTGTACAGCAGGTGGTTCTGGGGTGTGGATCATGTGGTTCCGGCATACTCGGCAGGTGGTACCGGCGTGTCCGGAACATGGTTCTGGCAAGTCTGAGAGGTGGTTCCGGCATGCCCGACAGGTGATTCCAGAGTGTTCGCCAAGTGGTTCTGGCGTACCCGGCAGGTCATTTTGCATGTCCGGCGGTGGTTCCGGCGATTCGAGCCGGTGGTTCCTGCGTGTCCAGCAGGTGTTTCTGGTCTGTCCGGCAGGTGGTTCTAGCGTGACCGGCACGAGGTTCTGGCACGTCTGAGACTTGGTTCCGGCATGCCCGACAGGTGATTCCGGAGTGTCCGCCACGTTGTTGTGGCATACCCGGCAGGTGATTTTAGCGTGTCAGGTAGGTGGTCCCAGCGAGTCGTGTAGGTGGTTCCGGCGCGCTCGGCAGGGGGTTCAGGCGGGTCTGGCAGGTGGTTTCGGTCTGTTCGGGGAGTGGTTCCGGCATCTCAGGCACATGGTTCTGGCACGTCTGAGACGTGGTTCCGGCCGGCCGGAGAGGTGTTTCCGGAGTGTCCGCCAAGTGGTTCTGGCGTAGCTGAAAGGTGATGTTGGCGTGACCGGCAGGTGGTTCCAGCCAGCCCGGCAGGTGATTCCGGAGTGTCTGCCATGTGGTTCTGGCGTAACCGGCAGGTGATTTTGGCGTGTCCAGCAGTTGGTTCCGGCGAGCTCGGCAGGTGTTTCCGGCATGTCCGGAACATGGTTCTGGCACGTCTGAGAGATGGTTCCGGCATGCCCGGCAGTTGGTTACGGAGTGTCTGCCGAGTGGTTCTGGAGTAGCCGGCAGGTGAATCTGGCGTATCCAGCAGGTGGTTCTGGGGAGTGGATCATGTGGTTCCGGCATACTCAGCAGGTGGTACCGGCGTGTCCAGAACATGGTTCTGGCAAGTCTGAGAGGTGGTTCCTGCATGCCCGACAGGTGATTCCGGAGTGTCCGCCAAGTGGTTCTGGCGTAGCTGAATGGTGATGTTGGCGTGACCGGCAGGTGGTTCCAGCCAGCCCAGCAGGTGATTCCGGAGTGAATGCTGAGTGGTTCTGGCGTAGCCGGCAGGTGATTTTGGCGTGTCCAGCAGGTGGTTCCGGCGAGCTCGGCAGGTGGTACCGGCATGTCCGGAACATGGTTCTGGCAAGTCTGAGAGATGGTTCCGGCATGCCCGGCAGGTGATTCCGGAGTGTCCGGCATGTGCTTCTGGCACCTCTGAGAGGTGGTTCCGGCATGCCCGGCAGGTGGTTCCGGAGTGTCTGCCGAGTAGTTCTGGCGTACCCGACAGGTGATTTTGGCGTGTCCAGCAGGTGGTTCTGGGGAGTGGATCACGTGGTTCCGGCATACTCGGCAGGTGGTACCGGCATGTCCGGAACATGGTTCTGGCAAGTCTGAGAGGTGGTTCCGGCATGCCCGACAGGTGATTCCGGAGTCTTCGCCCAGTGGTCTCGCGTAGCCGGCATGTCATTTTGCATGTCAGGCGTTGTTTCCGGCGAGTCGAGCCGGTGGTTCCGGCGCGTCCAGCAGGTGTTTCCGGTCTGTCCGGCAGGTGGTTCCGGCATGTCCGGCAGGTGGTTCCGGCATGTCCAGCAGGTGGTTCTGGCTGGCCCGGCAGGTGATTCCGGAGTGTTCGGCATGTGGTTCTGGCCCCTTGAGAGGTTGTTCTGGCATGCCTGGCAGGTGATACCGGAGTGTCCGGCATTTGGTTCTGGCACCTCTGAGAGGTGGTTCCGGCATGCCCGGCAGGTTGTTCCGGAGTGTCTGCCGAGTGGTTCTGGCATAGCCGGCAGGTGATTCTGGCGTGTCCAGCAGGTGGTTCTCTGGAGTCGATCAGGTGGTTCCGGCACACTCGGCAGTTGGAACCGGCGTGTCCGGAACATGGTTCTGGCAAGTCTGAGAGGTGGTTCCGCCATGCGCGGCAGGTTATTCCGGAGTGTTCGCCAAGTGGTTCTGGCGTAGCCGGCAGGTGATTTTGCATATCCGGCAATGGTTCCGGCGAGTCGAGCCGGTGGTTCCGGCATCTCCGGCAGGTGATTCCGGCATGTCCAGCAGGTGGTTCTGGGGAGTGGATCAGGTGGTTCCGGCATGCCCGGCAGGTGATTCCGGAGTGTCCGGCATGTGGTTCTGGCACCTCTGAGTGGTTGTTCTGGCATGCCCGGCAGGTGATACCGGAGTGTCCGGCATTTGGTTCTGTCACCTCTGAGAGGTGGGTCCGGGATGCCTGGCATGTGATTGTTGAGTGTCTGCCGAGTGGTTCTGGCATGTCCAGCAGGTGTTTCCGGTCTGTCCGGCAGGTGGTTCTGGCGTGTCCGGCACGAGGTTCTGGCACGTAGGAGAGTTGTTTCCGGCATGCCCGACAGGTGATTCCGGAGTGTCCGCCACGTGGTTCTGGCGTACCCGGCAGGTGATTTGGGCGTGTCTGGCAGGTGTTTCTGGCAAGTCGAGCAGTTGGCTCAGGCATGATCAGCAGGTGCTTCCGGCGTGTCCGGCACGTGGTTCTGGTGTGTCTGAGAGCTGGTTCTGGCATGTCCGGCAGATGATTCCGGAGTGTCCACCAAGTGGTTGTGGCATACCCGGCAGGTGATTTTAGCGTGTCAGGTAGGTGGTTCCGGCGAGTCAAGTAGGTGGTTCCGGCGTGCTCGGCAGGTGGTTCAGGCGGGTCTGGCAGATGGTTTCGGTCTGTTCGGGGTGTGGTTTCGGCATCTCAGGCACATGGTTCTGGCACGTCGGATAGGTGGTTCCGGCCGGCCCGACAGGTGTTTCCATGGTGTCCGCCAAGTGGTTCTGGCATAGCTGGCAGGTGATGTTGGCGTGACCGGCAGGTGGTTCCAGCCAGCCCGGCAGCTGATTCCAAAGAGTTCACCAAATGGTTGTGGCCTAGCTGGCAGGTGATTTTGGCGTGTCCAGCAGCTGGTTTTGGCGAGTCGAGCAGGTGGTTCTGGCGTGCTCGGCAGGTGCTTCCGGTGTCATTGGCATGTGGTTCCGGCATGTGTCAGAGGTGGTTCCGGCATGCCCCGCAGGTGATACCGGAGTGTCCGGCATTTGGTTCTGGCACCTCTGAGAGGTGGTTCCGGAATGCCTGGCCTGTGATTCCGGAGTGTCTGCCGGGTGGTTCTGGCGTAACCGGCAGGTGACTTTGGCGTGTCCAGCACGTGGTTCCGGCGAGCTCGGCAGGTGGTTCCGGCGTGTCCGGAACATGGTTCTGGCACGTTTGAGAGATGGTTCCGGCATGCCCGGCAGGTGATTCCGGAGTGTCCGGCATGTGGTTCTGGCACCTCTGAGAGGTGGTTCCGGCATGCCCGGCAGGTGATACCGGAGTGTCCGGCATTCGGTTCTGGCACCTCTGAGAGGTGGTTCCGGAATGCCTGGCATGTGATTCCGGAGTGTCTGCCGAGTGGTTCTGGCGTAGCCGGCCGTTGATTTTGGCATGTCCAATATGTGGTTCTGGGGAGTGGATCAGCTGGTTCCAGCATCCACGGCAGGTGGTACCGGCGTGTCCAGAACATGGTTCTGGCTAGTCTGAGAGGTGGTTCCGGCACGCCCGACAGGTGATTCCCGAGCGTCCGCAAAGTGTTTCTGGCGTACCCGGCAGGTGATTTTGGCGTGTCTGTCAGGTGTTTCTTGCAAGTGGAGCATTTGGCTCAGTCATGATCAGCAGGTGCTTCCGGAGTGTCCGGCACGTGGTTCTGGTGTGTCTGAGAGCTGGTTCTGGCATGTCCGGCAGATGATTCCGGAGTGTCCACCAAGTGGTTGTGGCATACCCGACAGGTGATTTTAGCGTGTCAGGTAGGTGGTTCCAGCGAGTCGAGTAGGTGGTTCCGGCGTGCTCGGCAGGAGGTTCAGGTGGGTCGGGCAGTTGGTTTCGGTCTGTTCGGGTTGTGGTTCCGGCATCTCAGGCACATGGTTCTGGCACGTCTGATAGGTGGTTCCGGCCGGCCCGACAGCTGTTTCCATGGTGTCCGCCAAGTGGTTCTGGCATAGCTGGCAGGTGATTTTGGCGTGTAGAGCAGGTGGTTCCGGCGAGCTCGGCAGGTGGTTCCGGCATGTCTGGAACATGGTTCTGGCAAGTCTGAGAGATGGTTCCGGCATGCCCGGCAGGTGATTCCGGAGTGTCCGGCATGTGGTTCTGGCACCTCTGAGAGGTGGTTCCGGCATGCCCGGCAGTTGGTTACGGAGTGTCTGCCGAGTGGTTCTGGAGTAGCCGGCAGGTGATTCTGGCGTATCCAGCAGGTGGCTCTGGGGACTGGATCAGGTGCTTCCGGCATACTCGGCAGGTGGTACCGGCATGTCCGGAACATGGTTCTGGCAAGTCTGAGAGGTGGTTCCGGCATGCCCGGCAGGTGATACCGGAGTGTCCGGCATTTGGTTCTGGCACCTCTGAGAGGTGGTTCCGGAATGCCTGGCATGTGATTCCGGAGTGTCTGCCGAGTGGTTCTGGCGCAGCCGGCAGTTGATTTTGGCGTGTCCACTAGGTGGTTCTGGGGAGTGGATCAGCTGGTTCTGGCATACTCGGCAGGTGGTACCGGCGTGTCCAGAACATGGTTCTGGCTAGTCTGAGAGGTGGTTCCGGCACGCCCGACAGGTGATTCCCGAGCGTCCGCAAAGTGTTTCTGGCGTAACCGGCAGTTGATTTTCGCCTGTCTGACAGGTGTATCTTTCGAGTCGAGCAGGTGGCTCAGGCATGCTCAGCTGGTGCTTCCGGCGTCTCTGGCACGTGGTTCTGGTGTGTCTGAGAGCTGGTTCTGGCATCTCCGGCAGATGATTCCGGAGTGTCCACCAAGTGGTTCTTGTATACCTGGCAGGTGATTTTGGCGTGTCAGGAAGTTGGTTCCGGCTAGTTGAGCAGGTGGATCAGGCGTGCTCGCCAGGGGGTTCAGGCGGGTCTGGCAGGTGGTTTCGGTCTGTTCGGGGAGTGGTTCCGGCATCTCAGGCTCATGGTTCTGGCAAGTCTGAGAGGTGGTTCCGGCCGGCACGACAGGTGTTTCCATGGTGTCCGCCAAGTGGTTCTGGCATACCTGGCAGGTGATATTGCCGTGACCGGCAGGTGGTTCAAGCAAGCCCGGCAGGTGATTCCGAAGAGTTCACCAAATGGTTGTGGCGTAGCCGGCAGGTGATTCTGGCGTGTCCAGCGGTTGGTTTTGGCGAGTCGAGCAGGTGGTTCTGGCGTGCTCGGCAGGTGCTTCCGGTGTCATTGGCATGTGGTTCCGGCATGTCTGAGAGGTGGTTCCGCCATGCCCGGCAGGTGGTTCCGGAGTGTCTGCCGAGTGGTTCTGGATCCAGCCCGGCAATTGATTCCGAAGAGTTCACCAAATGTTTGTGGCGAAGCTGGCAGGTGATTTTGGCGTGTCAGGAAGTTGGTTCCGGCTAGCTGAGCAGGTGGATCAGGCGTGCTCGCCAGGGGGTTCAGGCGGGTCTGGCAGGTGGTTTCGGTCTGTTCGGGCAGTGGTTCCGGCATCTCAGGCACATGGTTCTGGCACGTCTGAGAGGTGGTTCCGGCCGGCCGGAGAGGTGTTTCCGGAGTGTCCGCCAAGTGGTTCTGGCGTAGCTGAATGGTGATGTTGGCGTGAGCGGCAGGTGGTTCCAGCCAGCCCGGCATGTGATACCGGAGTGTCTGCCAAGTGGTTCTGGCGTAGCCGGCAGGTGATTCTGGCATTGCAGCAGGTGGTTCTGGGGTGTGGATCATGTGGTTCCGGCATACTCGGCAGGTGGTACCGGCGTGTCCGGAACATGGTTCTGGCAAGTCTGAGAGGTGGTTCCGGCATGCCCGACAGGTGATTCCAGAGTGTTCGCCAAGTGGTTCTGGCGTACCCGGCAGGTCATTTTGCATGTCCGGCGGTGGTTCCGGCGAGTCGAGCCGGTGGTTCCTGCGTGTCCAGCAGGTGTTTCTGGTCTGTCCGGCAGGTGGTTCTGGCGTGACCGGCACGAAGTTCTGGCACGTCTGAGACTTGGTTCCGGCATGCCCGACAGGTGATTCCGGAGTGTCCGCCACGTGGTTGTGGCATACCCGGCAGGTGATTTTAGCGTGTCAGGTAGGTGGTCCCAGCGAGTCGTGTAGGTGGTTCCAGCGTGCTCGGCAGGGGTTTCAGGCAGGTCTGGCAGGTGGTTTCGGTCTGTTCGGGGTGTGGTTCTGGCATCTCAGGCACATGGTTCTGTCACGTCTGATAGGTGGTTCCGGCCGGCCCGACAGGTGTTTCCATGGTGTCCGCCAAGTGGTTCTGGCATACCTGGCAGGTGATGTTGGCGTGACCGGCAAGTGGTTCCAGCCAGCCTGGCAGGTGATTCCGAAGTGTTCACCAAATGGTTGTGGCGTAGCTGGAAGGTGATTTTGGCGTGTCCAGCAGGTGGTTTTGGCGAGTCGAGCAGGTGGTTCTGGCGTGCTCGGCAGGTGCTTCCGGTGTCATTGGAATGTGGTTCCGGCATGTCTGAGAGGTGGTTCCGCCATGCCCGGCAGGTGATTCCGGAGTGTTCCCCAAGTGGTTCTGGCATAGCCGGCAGGTGATTTTGCATGTCCGGCAATGGTTCCGGCGAGTCGAGCCGGTGGTTCCGGCATGACCGGCAGGTGGTTCCGGCATCCCCGGCAGGTGATTCCGGAGTGTCCGGCATGTGGTTCTGGCACCTCTGAGTGGTGGTTCCGGCATGCCCGGGAGGTGATACCGGAGTGTCCGGCATTTGGTTCTGGCACCTCTGAGAGGTGGATCCGACATGCCCGGCAGGTGATACCGAAGTGTCCGGCATTTGGTTCTGGCACCTCTGAGAGGTGGTTCCGGAATGCCTGGCCTGTGATTCCGGAGTGTCTGCCGAGTTGTTCTGGCGTAGCCGGCAGTTGATTTTGGCGTGACCACTAGGTGGTTCTGGGGAGTGGATCAGCTGGTTCCGGCATACTCGGCAGGTGATTTTGGCATGTCCGACAGGTGTATCTTGCGAGTCGAGCAGGTGGCTCAGGCATGCTCAGCTGGTGCTGCCGGCGTCTCTGGCACGTGGTTCTGGTGTGTCTGAGAGCTGGTTCTGGCATGTGCGGCAGATGATTCCGGAGTGTCCACCAAGTGGTTCTGGTAGACCTGGCAGGTGATTCCGAAGAGTTCACCAAATGGTTGTGGCGTAGCCGGCAGGTGATTCTGGCGTGTCCAGCATGTGGTTTTGGCGAGTCGAGCAGGTGGTTCTGGCGTGCTCGGCAGGTGCTTCCGGTGTCATTGGCATGTGGTTCCGGCATGTCTGCGAGGTGTTTCTGGCATGCCCGGCAGGTGGTTCCGGAGTGTCTGCCGAGTGGTTCTGGAGCCAGCCCGGCAGGTTATTCCGAAGAGTTCACCAAATGTTTGTGGCGTAGCCGGCAGGTGATTTTGGCGTGTCAGGAAGTTGGTTCCGGCTAGTTGAGCAGGTGGATCAGGCGTGCTCGCCAGTGAGTTCAGGCGGGTCTGGCAGGTGGTTTCGGTCTGTTCGGGGAGTGGTTCCGGCATCTCAGGCACATGGTTCTGGCACGTCTGAGACGTGGTTCCGGCCGGCCGGAGAGGTGTTTCCGGAGTGTCCGCCAAGTGGTTCTGGCGTAGCTGAAAGATGATGTTGGCGTGACCGGCAGGTGGTTCCAGCCAGCCCGGCAGGTGATTCCGGAGTGTCTGCCATGAGGTTCTGGCGTAGCTGGCAGGTGATTTTGGCGTGTACAGCAGGTGGTTCCGGCGAGCTCGGCAGGTGGTACCAGCATGTCCGGAACATGGTTCTGGCACGTCTGAGAGATGGTTTCGGCAAGACCGGCAGGTGATTCGGGAGTGTCCGGCATGTGGCTCTGGCACCTCTGAGAGGTGGTTCCGGCATGCCCGGCAGGTGATTCTGGAGTGTCCGGCATGCAGTTGTGGCACCTCTGAGAGGTGGTTCCGGCATGCCCGGCCGTTGGTTACGGAGTGACTGCCAAGTGGTTCTGGAGTAGCCGGCAGGTGATTCTGGCATATCCAGCAGGTGGTTCTAGGGAGTGGATCAGGTGGTTCCGGCATACTCGTCAGGTGGTACCGGCGTGTCCGGAACATGGTTCTGGCAAGTCTGAGAGGTGGTTCCGGCAGGCCCGACAGGTGATTCCGGAGTGTTCGCAAGGTGGTTCTGGTGTCGCCGGCAGGTCATTTTGCATGTCCGGTGGTGGTTCCGGCGAGTCGAGCCGGTGGTTGCGGCATATCCAACAGGTGTTTCCGGTCTGTCCGGCAGGTGGTTCTGGCGTGACCGGCACGAGGTTCTGGCACGTCTGAGAGTTGGGTCCGGCATGCCCGACAGGTGATTCCGGAGTGTCCGCCACGTGGTTCTGGCGTACCCGGCAGGTGATTTGGGCGTGTCTGGCAGGTGTTTCTTACAAGTCGAGCATTTGGCTCAGGCATGCTCAGCAGGTGCTTCCGGCGTGTCTGGCACGTGGTTCTGGTGTGTCTGAGAGCTGGTTCTGGCATGTCCGGCAGATGATTCCGGAGTGTCCAGCAAGTGGTTCTTGAATACCTGGCAGGTGATTTTGGCGTGTCAGGAAGTTGGTTCCAGCTATTTGAGCAGGTGGATCAGGCGTGCTTGCCAGGGGCTTCAGGCGGGTCTGGCATGTCGTTTCGGTCTGTTCGGGAAGTGGTTCCGGCATCTCAGGCTCATGGTTCTGGCACGTCTGAGAGGTGGTTCCGGCTGGCCCGACAGGTGTTTCCATGGTGTCCGCCAAGTGGTTCTGGCATACCTGGCAGGTGATGTTGCCGTGACCGGCAGGTGGTTCAAGCAAGCCCGGCAGGTGATTCCGAAGAGTTCACCAAATGGTTGTGGCGTAGCCGGCAGGTGATTTTGGCGTGTCCAGCAGGTGGTTCTGTCGTGCTGGGCAGGTGCTTCCGGTGTCATTGGCATGTGGTTCCGGCATGTCTGAGAGGTGGTTCCGCCATGCCCGGCAGGTGATTCCGGAGTGTTCGCCAAGTGGTTCTGGCGTAGCCGGCAGGTGCTTTTGCATGTCCGGCAATGGTTCCGGCGATTCGAGCCGGTGGTTCCGGAATGTCCGGCAGGTGGTTCCGGCATGTCCGGCAGGTGGTTCCGGCATGTCCAGCACGTGGTTCCAGCATGCCCTGCAGGTGATTCCGGAGTGTCCCGCATGTGGTTCTGGCACCTCTGAGAGGTGGTTCCGGCATGCCCGGCAGGTGATACCGGAGTCTCCGGCATTTGGTTCTGGCACCTCTGAGAGGTGGTCCCGGAATGCCTGGTCTGTGATTCCGGAGTGTCTGCCTAGTGGTTCTGGCGTAGCCGGCAGTTGATTTTGGCGTGTCCACTAGGTGGTTCTGGGGAGTGGATCAGCTGGTTCCGGCATACTCGGCAGGTGGTACCGGCGTGTTCAGAACATGGTTCTGGCAAGTCTGAGAGGTGGTTCCAGCACGCCCGACAGGTGATTCCGGAGCGTCCGTCCAGTGTTTCTGGCGTACCCGGCAGGTGATTTTGGCGTGTCTGGCAGGTGTTTCTTGCAAGTCGAGCATTTGGCTCAGGCATGCTCAGCAGGTGCTTCCGGCGTGTCTGGCACGTGGTTCTGGTGTGTCTCAGAGCTGGTTCTGGCATGTCCGGCAGATGATTCCGGAGTGTCCACCAAGTGGTTGTGGCATACCCGGCAGGTGATTTTAGCGTGTCAGGTAGGTGGTTCCAGCGAGTCGAGTAGGTGGTTCCGGCGTGCTCGGCAGGTGGTTCAGGCGGGTCTGGCAGGTGGTTTCGGTCTGTTCGGGGTGTGGTTCCGGCATCTCAGGCACATGGTTCTGGCACGTCTGATAGGTGGTTCTGGCCGGCCCGACAGGTGTTTCCATGGTGTCCGCCAAGTGGTTCTGGCGTAGCTGGCAGGTGATGTTGGCATGACCGGCAGGTGGTTCCAGCCAGCCCGGCAGGTGATTCCGAAGTGTTCACCAAATGGTTGTGGCGTAGCCGGAAGTTGACTTTGGCGTGTCCAGCAGGTGGTTTTGGCGAGTCGAGCAGGTGGTTCTGGCGTGCTCGGCAGGTGCTTCCGGTGTCATTGCCATGTGGTTCCGGCATGTCTTAGAGGTGGTTCCGCCATGCCCGGCAGGTGATTCCGGAGTGTTCCCCAAGTGGTTCTGGCATAGCCGGCAGGTGATTTTGCATGTCCGGCAATGGTTCCGGCGAGTCGAGCCGGTGGTTCCGGCATGTCCGGAAGGTGATTCCGGCATGTCCAGCAGGTGGTTCCGGCATGACCGGTAGGTGATTCCATAGTGTCCGGCATGTGGTTCTAGCACCTCTAAGAGGTGGTTCCGGCATGCCCCGCAGGTGATACCGGAGTGTCCGGCATTTGGTTCTGGCACCTCTGAGAGGTGGTTCCGGAATGCCTGGCATGTGATTCCGGAGTGTCTGCCGAGTGGTTCTGGCGTAACCGGCAGGTGACTTTGGCGTGTCCAGCACGTGGTTCCGGCGAGCTCGGCAGGTGGTTCCGGCGTGTCCGGAACATGGTTCTGGCACGTTTGAGAGATGGTTCCGGCATGCCCGGCAGGTGATTCCGGAGTGTCCGGCATGTGGTTCTGGCACCTCTGAGAGGTGGTTCCGGCATGCCCGGCAGGTGATACCGGAGTGTCCGGCATTCGGTTCTGGCACCTCTGAGAGGTGGTTCCGGAATGCCTGGCATGTGATTCCGGAGTGTCTGCCGAGTGGTTCTGGCGTAGCCGGCCGTTGATTTTGGCATGTCCAATATGTGGTTCTGGGGAGTGGATCAGCTGGTTCCAGCATCCACGGCAGGTGGTACCGGCGTGTCCAGAACATGGTTCTGTCAAGTCTCAGAGGTGGTTCCGGCATGCCCGACAGGTGATTCAGGAGCGTCCGCCAAGTGTTTCTGGGGTACCCGGCTGGTGATTTTGGCTTGTCCGACAGGTGTTTCTGGCGAGTCGAGCAGGTGGCTCAGGCATGCTCAGCTGGTGCTTCCGGCGTCTCTGGCACATGGTTCTGGTGTGTCTGAGAGCTGGTTCTGGCATGTGCGGCAGATGATTCCGGAGTGTCCACCAAGTGGTTCTGGTATACCTGGCAGGTGATTTTGGCGTGTCAGGAAGTTGGTTCCGGCTAGTTGAGCAGGTGGATCAGGCGTGCTCGCCAGGGGGTTCAGGCGGGTCTGGCAGGTGGTTTCGGTCTGTTCGGGGAGTGGTTCCGGCATCTCAGGCACATGGTTATGGCACGTCTGAGAGGTGGTTCCGGCCGGCCCGACAGGTGTTTCCGGAGTGTCCACCAAGTGGTTCTGGCATAGCTGGCAGGTGATGTTGGCGTGACCGGCAGGTGGTTCCAGAAAGCCCGGTAGGTGATTCCGAAGAGTTCACCAAATGGTTGTGTCCTAGCCGGCAGGTGATTTTGGCATGCCCAGCAGGTGGTTTTGGCTAGTCAAGCAGGTTGTTCTGGCGTGCTCGGCAGGTGCTTCCGGTGTCATTGGCATGTGGTTCCGGCATGTCTGAGAGGTGGTTCCGCCATTCCCGGAAGTTGATTCCGGAGTGTTCGCCAAGTGGTTCTGGCGTAGCCGGCAGGTCATTTTGCATGTCCGGCAATGGTTCCGGCGAGTCGAGCCGGTGGTTCCGGCATGTCCAGCAGGTGGTTCTGGCATGCCCGGCAGGTGATTCCGGAGGGTCCTGCATTTGTCTCTGGCACCTCTGAGAGGTGGTTCCCGCATGCCCGGCAGTTGGTCACGGAGTGTCTGCCGAGTGGTTCTGGAGTAGCCGGCAGGTGATTCTAGCGTATCCAGCGGGTGGTTCTGGGGAGTGGATCAGGTGGTTCCGGCATACTCGGCAGGTGGTACCGGCGTGTCCGGAACTTGGTTCTGGCAAGTCTGAGAGGTGGTTCCGGCATGCCCGACAGGTGATTCCGGAGTGTTCGCCAAGTAGTTCCGGCGTAGCCGGCAGGTCATTTTGCATGTCCGGCGGTGGTTCCGGCGAGTCGAGTCGGTGGTTCCGGCGTGTCCAGCAGGTTGTTCCGGTCTGTCAGGCAGGTGGTTCTGGCGAGTCCGGCACGAGGTTCTGGCACGTCTGAGAGTTGGTTCCGGCATGCCCGACAGGTGATTTCGGAGTGTCCGCCACGTGGTTGTGGCGTACCCGGCAGGTGATTTTGGCGTGTCTGTCAGGTGTTTCTTGCAAGTGGAGCATTTGGCTCAGTCATGATCAGCAGGTGCTTCCGGAGTGTCCGGCACGTGGTTCTGGTGTGTCTGAGAGCTGGTTCTGGCATGTCCGCAGATGATTCCGGAGTGTCCACCAAGTGGTTGCGGCATA
Source organism: Equus przewalskii (assembly GCF_037783145.1). NCBI lineage: Eukaryota > Metazoa > Chordata > Mammalia > Perissodactyla > Equidae > Equus > Equus przewalskii. Next base: position 39,856 of record NW_027228512.1, read on the forward strand.
CCCGACAGGTGATTTTAGCGTCTCAGGTAGGTGGTTCCAGCGAGTCGAGTAGGTGGTTCCGGCGTGCTCGGCAGGTGGTTCAGGCGGGTCTGGCAGGTGGTTTCGGTCTGTTCGGGGTGTGGTTCCGGCATCTCAGGCACATGATTCTGGCACGTCTGATAGGTGGTTCCGGCCGGCCCGACAGGTGTTTCCATGGTGTCCGCCAAGTGGTTCTGGCATAGCTGGCAGGTGATTTTGGCGTGTAGAGCAGGTGGTTCCGGCGAGCTCGGCAGGTGGTTCCGGCATGTCTGGAACATGGTTCTGGCAAGTCTGAGAGATGGTTCCGGCATGCCCGGCAGGTGATTCCGGAGTGTCCGGCATGTGGTTCTGGCACCTCTGAGAGGTGGTTCTGGCATGCCCGGCAGTTGGTTACGGAGTGTCTGCCGAGTGGTTCTGGAGTAGCCGGCAGGTGATTCTGGCGTATCCAGCAGGTGGCTCTGGGGACTGGATCAGGTGCTTCCGGCATACTCGGCAGGTGGTACCGGCATGTCCGGAACATGGTTCTGGCAAGTCTGAGAGGTGGTTCCGGCATGCCCGACAGGTGATTCCGGAGTGTTCGCCAAGTGGTTCTGGCGTAGCCGGCAGGTCATTTTGCATGTCCGGCGGTGGTTCCGGCGATTCGAGCCGGTGGTTCCGGCGTATCCAGCAGGTGTTTCCGGTCTGTCCGGCAGGTGGTTCTGGCGTGACCGGCACGAGGTTCTGGCACGTCTGTGAGTTGGTTCCGGCATGCCCGACAGGTGATTCCGGAGTGTCCGCCACGTTGTTCTGGTGTACCCGGCAGGTGATTTTGGCGTGCCTGGCAGGTGTTTCTTGCAAGCCGAGCATTTGGCTCAGGCATGCTGAGCAGGTGCTTCCGGCGTGTCTGGCACGTGGTTCTGGTGTGTCTGAGAGCTGGTTCTGGCATGTCCGGCAGATGATTCCGGAGTGTCCCCCAAGTGGTTGTGGCATACCCGGCAAGTGATTTTAGCATGTCAGGTAGGTGGTTCCAGCGAGTCGAGTAGGGGGTTCCGGCATGCCCGGCAGGTGAGACCGGAGTGTCCGGCATTTGGTTCTGGCACCTCTGAGAGGTGGTTCCGGAATGCCTGGCATGTGATTCCGGAGTGTCTGCCGAGTGGTTCTGGCGTAGCCGGCAGTTGATTTTGGCGTGTCCACTAGGTGGTTCTGGGGAGTGGATCAGCTGGTTCTGGCATACTCGGCAGGTGGTACCGGCGTGTCCAGAACATGGTTCTGGCTAGTCTGAGAGGTGGTTCCGGCACGCCCGACAGGTGATTCCGGAGCGTCCACAAAGTGTTTCTGGCGTACCCGGCAGGTGATTTTCGCCTGTCCGACAGGTGTATCTTTCGAGTCGAGCAGGTGGCTCAGGCATGCTCAGCTGGTGCTTCCGGCGTCTCTGGCACGTGGTTCTGGTGTGTCTGAGAGCTGGTTCTGGCATCTCCGGCAGATGATTCCGGAGTGTCCACCAAGTGGTTCTTGTATACCTGGCAGGTGATTTTGGCGTGTCAGGAAGTTGGTTCCGGCTAGTTGAGCAGGTGGATCAGGCGTGCTCGCCAGGGGGTTCAGGCGGGTCTGGCAGGTGGTTTCGGTCTGTTCGGGGAGTGGTTCCGGCATCTCAGGCTCATGGTTCTGGCAAGTCTGAGAGGTGGTTCCGGCCGGCCCGACAGGTGTTTCCATGGTGTCCGCCAAGTGGTTCTGGCATACCTGGCAGGTGATGTTGCCGTGACCGGCAGGTGGTTCAAGCAAGCCCGGCAGGTGATTCCGAAGAGTTCACCAAATGGTTGTGGCGTAGCCGGCAGGTGATTTTGGCGTGTCCAGCGGGTGGTTTTGGCGAGTCGAGCAGGTGGTTCTGGCGTGCTCGGCAGGTGCTTCCGGTGTCATTGGCATGTGGTTCCGGCATGTCTGAGAGGTGGTTCCGACATGCCCGGCAGGTGGTTCCGGAGTGTCTGCCGAGTGGTTCTGGATCCAGCCCGGCAATTGATTCCGAAGAGTTCACCAAATGGTTGTGGCGAAGCTGGCAGGTGATTTTGGCGTGTCAGGAAGTTGGTTCCGGCTAGCTGAGCAGGTGGATCAGGCGTGCTCGCCATGGGGTTCAGGCGGGTCTGGCAGGTGGTTTCGGTCTGTTCGGGCAGTGGTTCCGGCATCTCAGGCACATGGTTCTGGCACGTCTGAGAGGTGGTTCCGGCCAGCCGGAGAGGTGTTTCCGGAGTGTCCGCCAAGTGGTTCTGGCGTAGCTGAATGGTGATGTTGGCGTGAGCGGCAGGTGGTTCCGGCCAGCCCGGCATGTGATACCGGAGTGTCTGCCAAGTGGTTCTGGCGTAGCCGGCAGGTGATTCTGGCGTGTACAGCAGGTGGTTCTGGGGTGTGGATCATGTGGTTCCGGCATACTCGGCAGGTGGTACCGGCGTGTCCGGAACATGGTTCTGGCAAGTCTGAGAGGTGGTTCCGGCATGCCCGACAGGTGATTCCAGAGTGTTCGCCAAGTGGTTCTGGCGTACCCGGCAGGTCATTTTGCATGTCCGGCGGTGGTTCCGGCGAGTCGGGCTGGTGGTTCCTGCGTGTACAGCAGGTGTTTCTGGTCTGTCCGGCAGGTGGTTCTGGCGTGACCGGCACGAGGTTCTGGCACGTCTGAGACTTGGTTCCGGCATGCCCGACAGGTGATTCCGGAGTGTCCGCCACGTGGTTGTGGCATACCCGGCAGGTGATTTTAGCGTGCCAGGTAGGTGGTCCCAGCGAGTCGAGTAGGTGGTTCCGGCGTGCTCGGCAGGTGGTTCAGGCGGGTCTGGCAGGTGGTTTCGGTCTGTTCGGGGTGTGGTTTCGGCATCTCAGGCACATGGTTGTGGCACGTCGGATAGGTGGTTCCGGCCGGCCCGACAGGTGTTTCCATGGTGTCCGCCAAGTGGTTCTGGCATAGCTGGCAGGTGATGTTGGCGTGACCGGCAGGTGGTTCCAGCCAGCCCGGCAGGTGATTGCGAAGAGTTCACCAACTGGTTGTGGCGTAACCGGCAGGTGATTTTGGCGTGTCCAGCAGGTGGTTTTGGCTAGTCGAGCAGGTGGTTCTGGCATGCTCGAAATGTGCTTCCAGTGTCATTGCCATGTGGTTCCGGCATGTCTGAGAGGTGGTTCCGCCATGCACGGCAGGTGATTCCGGAGTGTTCGCCAAGTGGTTCTGGAATAGCCGGCCCGTGATTTTGCATGTCTGGCAATGGTTCCGGCGAGTCGAGCCGGTGGTTCCGGCATGTCCGGCAGGTGATTCCGGCATGTCCAGCAGGTGGTTCCGGCATGCCCTGCAGGTGATTCCGGAGTCTCCGGCATGTGGTTTTGGCACCTCTGAGAGGTGGTTCCGGCATGCCCGGCAGGTGATACCGTAGGGTCCGGCATTTGGTTCTGGCACCTCTGAGAGGTGGTTCCGGAATGCCTGGCATGTGATTCCGGAGTGTCTGCCGAGTGGTTCTGGCGTAGCCGGCAGTTGATTTTGGCGTGTCCACTAGGTGGTTCTGGGGACTGGATCAGCTGGTTCCGGGATACTCGGCAGGTGGTACCGGCGTGTCCAGAACATGGTTCTGGCAAGTCTCAGAGGTGGTTCCGGCACGCCCGACAGGTGATTCCGGAGCGTCGGCCAAGTGTTTCTGGCGTACCCGGCAGGTGATTTTGGCATGTCCGACAGGTGTATCTTGCGAGTCGAGCAGGTGGCTCAGGCATGCTCTGCTGGTGCTTCCGGCATCTCTGGCACGTGGTTCTGGTGTGTCTGAGAGCTGGTTCTGGCATGTCCGGCAGACGATTCCGGAGTGTCCACCAAGTGGTTCTGGTATACCTGGCAGGTGATTTTGGCATGTCAGGAACGTGGTTCCGGCTAGCAGAGCAGGTGGATCAGGCGTGCTCGGCAGGTGGTTCAGGCGGGTCTGGCAGGTGGTTACGGTCTGTTCGGGGTGTGGTTCCGGCATCTCAGGCACATGGTTCTGGCACGTCTGATAGGTGGTTCCGGCCGGCCCGACAGGTGTTTCCATGGTGTCCGCCAAGTGGTTCTGGCATAGCTGGCAGGTGATGTTGGCGTGACCGGCAGGTGGTTCCAGCCAGCCCGGCAGGTGATTCCGAAGAGTTCACCAAATGGTTGTGGCGTAGCCGGCGGGTGATTTTGGCATGTCAGGAAGGTGGTTCCGGCTAGTTGAGCAGGTGGATCAGGCGTGCTCGCCAGTGGGTTCAGGCGGGTCTGGCAGGTGGTTTCGGTCTTTTCAGGGAGTGGTTCCGGCATCTCACGTACATGTTTCTGGCACGTCTGAGAGGTGGTTCCGGCCGGCCGGAGAGCTGTTTCCGGAGTGTCCGCCAAGTGGTTCTGGCGTAGCTGAAAGGTGATGTTGCCGTGACCGGCAGGTGGTTCCAGCCAGCCCGGCAGGTGATTCCGGAGTGTCTGCCGTGTGGTTCTGGCGTAGCTGACGGATGATTTTGTCGTGTCTAGCAGGTGGTTCCGGCGAGCTCGGCAGGTGGTACCAGCGTGTCCGGAACATGGTTCTGGCACGTCTGAGAGATGGTTCCGGCATGCCAGGCAGGTGATTCCGGAGTGTCCGGCATGTGGTTCTGGCACCTCTGAGAGGTGGTTCCGGCATGCCCGGCAGGTGATCCCGGAGTGTCTGCCGAGTGGTTCTGGCGTAGTCGGCAGGTGATTCTGGCGTGTCCAGCAGGTGGTTCTGGGGAGTGGATCAGGTGGTTCCGGCATGCTCGGCAGGTGGTACCGGCGTGTCCGGAACATGGTTCTGGCAAGTCTGAGAGGTGGTTCCGGCATGCCCGACAGGTGATTCCGGAGTGTTCGCCAAGTGGTTCTGGCATAGCCGGCAGGTCATTTTGCATGTCCGGCGGTGGTTCCGGCGAGTCGAGCCGGTGGTTCCGGCGTGTCCGGCAGGTGGTTCTGGCGTGACCGGCACGAGGTTCTGGCACGTCTGAGAGTTGGTTCCGGCATGCCCGACAGGTGATTCCAGAGTGTCCGCCACGTGGTTTTGGCGTACCCGGCAGGTGATTTTGGCTTGTCTGGCAGGTGTTTCTTGCAAGTCGAGCATTTGGCTCAGGCATGCTCAGCAGGTGCTTCCGGCGTGTCTGGCACGTGGTTCTGGTGTGTCTGAGAGCTGGTTCTGGCATGTCCGGCAGATGATTCCGGAGTGTCCACCAAGTGGTTTTTGCATACCCGGCAGGTGATTTTAGCGTGTCAGGTAGGTGGTTCCAGCGAGTCGAGTAGGTGGTTCCGGCGTGCTCGGCAGGTGGTTCAGGCGGGTCTGGCAGGTGGTTTCGGTCTGTTCGGGGTGTGGTTCCGGCATCTCAGGCACATGGTTCTGGCACGTCTGATAGGTGGTTCCGGCCCGACAGGTGTTTCCATGGTGTCCGCCAAGTGGTTCTGGCATAGCTGGCAGGTGATGTTGGCGTGACCGGCAGGTGGTTCCAGGCAGCCCGGCAGGTGATTCCAAAGTGTTCACCAAATGGTTGTGGCGTAGCCGGAAGGTGATTTTGGCGTGTCCAGCAGGCGGTTTTGGCGAGTCGAGCAGGTGGTTCTGGCGTGCTCGGCAGGTGCTACCGGTGTCATTGGCATGCGGTTCCGGCATGTCTGAGAGGTGGTTGGGCCATGCCCGGCAGGTGATTCCGGAGTGTTCGCCAAGTGGTTCTGGCGTAGCCGGCAGGTGATTTTGCATGTCCGGCAATGGTTCCGGTGAGTCGAGCCGGTGGTTCTGGCATGTCCGGCAGGTGGTTCCGGCATGCCCGGCAGGTGATTCCGGAGTGTCCGGCATGTGGTTCTGGCACCTCTGAGAGGTGGTTCCGGCATGCCCGGCAGGTCATACCGGAGTGCTCGCCAAGAGGTTCTGGCGTAGCCGGCAGGTGATTTTGCATGTCTGGCAATGGTTCCGGCGAGTCGAGCCGTGGTTCCGGAATGTCCGGTAGGTGGTTCCGGCATGTCCGGCTGGTGGTTCCGGAATGTCCAGCACGTGGTTCCAGCATGCCCGGCAGGTGATTCCGGAGTGTCCGGCATGTGGTTCTGGCACCTCTGAGAGGTGGTTCCAGCATGCCCGGCAGGTGATACCGGAGTGTCCGGCATTTGGTTCTGGCACCTCTGAGAGGTGGTTCCGGAATGCCTGGTATGTGATTCCGGAGTGTCTGCTGAGTGGTTCTGGCGTAGCCGGCAGTTGATTTTGGCGTGTCCACTAGGTGGTTCTGGGGAGTGGATCAGCTCGTTCCGGCATACTCGGCAGGTGGTACCGGCGTGTCCAGAACATTGTTCTGGCAAGTCTGAGAGGTGGTTCCGGCACGCCCGACAGGTGATTCCGGAGCGTCCGCCAAGTGTTTCTGGCGTACCCGGTAGGTGATTTTCGCCTGTCCGACAGGTGTATCTTGCGAGTCGAGCAGGTGGCTGAGGCATGCTCAGCTGGTGCTTCCGGCGTCTCTGACACGTGGTTCTGGTGTGTCTGAGAGCTGGTTCTGGCATCTCCGGCAGATGATTCCGGAGTGTCCACCAAGTGGTTCTGGTATACCTGGCAGGTGATTTTGGCGTGTCAGGAATTCGGTTCCGGCTAGTTGAGCAGGGGGATCAGGCATGCTCGCCAGGGTGTTCCGGCATGTCCGGCAGGTGGTTCCGGCTTGCCCGGCAGGTGATTCAGGAGTGTCCGGCATGTGGTTCTGGCACCTCTGAGAGGTGGTTCCGGCATGCCCGGCAGGTCATTCCGGAGTGCTCGCCAAGTGGTTCTGGCGTAGCCGGCAGGTGATTTTGCATGTCCGGCAATGTTTCCGGCGAGTCGAGCCGTGGTTCCGGAATGTCCGGTAGGTGGTTCCGGCATGTCCGGAAGGTGGTTCCAGAATGTCCAGCACGTGGTTCCAGCATGCCCGGCAGGTGATTCCGGAGTGTCCGGCATGTGGTTCTGGCACCTCTGAGAGGTGGTTCCGGCATGCCCAGCAGGTGATACCGGAGTGTCCGGCATTTCGTTCTGGCACCTCTGAGAGGTGGTTCCGGAATGCCTGGCATGTGATTCCGGAGTGTCTGCCGAGTGGTTCTGGCGTAGCCGGCAGGTGATTTTGCATGTCCGGCGGTGGTTCCGGCGAGTCGAGCCTGTGGTTCCGGCGTAGCCGGCAGTTGATTTTGGCGTGTCCACTAGGTGGTTCTGGGGAGTGGATCAGCTGGTTCCGGCATACTCGGCAGGTGGTACCGGCGTGTCCAGAACATGGTTCTGGCAAGTCTGAGAGGTGGTTACGGCACGCCCGACAGGTGAGTCCGTATGGTCCGCCAAGTGTTTCTGGCATACCCGGCAGGTGATTTTGGCATGTCCGACAGGTGTTTCTTGCGAGTCGAGCCGGTGGCTCAGGCATGCTCAGCTGGTGCTTCCGGCCTCTCTGGCACGTGGTTCTGGTGTGTCTGAGAGCTGGTTCTGGCATGTCCGGCAGATGATTCCGGAGTGTCCACCAAGTGGTTCTGGTATACCTGGCATGTGATTTTGGCGTGTCAGGAAGGTGGTTCCGGCTAGTTGAGAAGGTGGATCAGGCGTGCTCGCCAGGGGGTTCAGGCGGGTCTGGCAGGTGGTTTCGGTCTGTTCGGGGAGTGGTTCCGGCATCTCAGGCTCATGGTTCTGGCACGTGTGAGAGGTGGTTCCGGCCGGCCCGACAGGTGTTTCCATGGTGTCCGCCAAGTGGTTCTGGCATAGCTGGCAAGTGATGTTGGCGTGACCGGCAGGTGGTTCCAGCCAGCCCGGCAGGTGATTCCGAAGAGTTCACCAAATGGTTGTGGCGTAGCCGGCAGGTGATTTTGGCGTGTCCAGCAGGTGGTTTTGGCGAGTCGAGCAGGTGGTTCTGGCGTGCTCGGCAGGTGCTTCCGGTGTCATTGGCATGTGGTTCCGGCATGCCCGGCAGGTGGTTCCGGCATGCCCGGCAGGTGGTTCCGTATAGTCCGCCGAGTGGTTCTGGAGCCAGCCCGTCAGGTGATTCCGAAGAGTTCACCAAATGGTTGTGGCGTAACCGGCAGGTGATTTTGGCGTGTCAGGAAGGTGGTTCCGGCTAGTTGAGCAGGTGGATCAGGCGTGCTCGCCAGTGCATTCAGGCGGGTCTGGCAGGTGGTTTCCGTCTGTTCGGGGAGTGGTTCCGTCATCCCAGGCACATGGTTCTGGCACGTCTGAGAGGTGGTTCCGGCCGGCCCGACAGGTTTTTCCGGAGTGTCCGCCAAGTGTTTCTTGCGTAGGTGAAAGGTGATGTTGGCGTGACCGGCAGGTGGTTCCAGCCAGCCCGGCAGGTGATTCCGGAGTGTCTGCCGAGTGGTTCTGGCGTAGCCGGCAGGTGATTTTGGCGTGTCCAGCAGGTGGTTTTGGCGATTCGAGTAGATGGTTCCGGCGTGCTCGGCAGGTGGTTCAGGCGGGTCTGGCAGGTGGTTTCGGTCTGTTCGGGGTGTGGTTCCGGCATCTCAGGCACATGGTTCTGGCATGTCTGATAGGTGGTTCCGGCCGTCCCGACAGGTGTTTCCATGGTGTCCGCCAAGTGGTTCTTGCATAGCTGGCAGAAGATGTTGGCGTGACCAGCAGGTGGTTCCAGCCAGCCTGGCTGGTGGTTCTGGCGTGCTCGGCAGGTGCTTCCGGTGTCATTGGCATGTGGTTCCGGCATGTCTGCGAGGTGGTTCCGCCCTGCCCAGCAGGTGATTCTGGAGTGTTCGCCAAGTGGTTCTGGCGTAGCCGGCAGGTGATTTTCCATGTCCGGCAATGGTTCCGGCGAGTCGAGCCGGTGGTTCCGGCATATCCGGCAGGTGGTTCCAGCATGCCCGGCAGGTGAGTCCGGAGTGTCTGGCATGTCGTTCTGGCACCTCTGAGAGGTGGTTCCGGCATGCCCGGCAGGTGATACCAGAGTGTCCGATATTTGGTTCTGGCACCTCTGAGAGGTGGTTCCGGAATGCCTGGCATGTGATTCCGGAGTGTCTGCCGAGTGGTTCTGGCGTAGCCGGCAGTTCATTTTGGCGTGTCCACTAGGTGGTTCTGGGGAGTGGAGCAGCTGGTTCTGGCATACTCGGCAGGTGGTACCGGTGTGTCCAGAACATGGTTCTGGCAAGTCTGAGAGGTGGTTCCGGCACGCCCGACAGCTGATTCCGGAGCGTCCGCCAAGTGTTTCTGGCGTACCCGGCAGGTGATTTGGCATGTCCGACAGGTGTTTCTTGCGAGTCGAGCAGGTGGCTCAGGCATGCTCAGCTGGTGCTTCCGGCGTCTTTTCACGCGGTTCTGGTGTGTCTGAGAGCTGGTTCTGGCATGTCCGGCAGATGATTCCAGACTGTCCACCAAGTGGTTCTGGTATACCTGGCTGGTGATTTTGGCGTGTCAGGAAGGTGGTTCCGGCTAGTTGAGCAGGTGGATCAGGCGTGCTCGCCGGGGGTTCAGTTGGGTCTGGCAGGTGGTTTCGGTCTGTTCGGGGAGTGGTTCCGGCATCTCAGGCACATGGTTCTGGCACGTCTGAGAGGTGGTTCCGGCCGGCCGGAGAGGTGTTTCCGGAGTGTCCGCCAAGTGGTTCTGGCGTAGCTGAAAGGTGATGTTGGCGCGACCGGCAGGTGGTTCCAGCCAGCCCGGCAGGTGATTCTGGAGTGTCTGCCATCTGGTTCTGGCGTAGCTGGCAGGTGATTTTGGCGTGTCCAGCAGGTGGTTCCAGCGAGCTCGGCAGGTGGTACCAGCGTGTTCGGAGCATGGTTCTGGCAAGTCTGAGAGATGGTTCCGGAATGCCCGGCAGGTGATTCCGGAGTGTCCGGCATGTGGTTCTGGCACCTCTGAGATGTGGTTCCGCCATGCCCGGTTGGTGATTCCGGAGTGTACGGCATGTTGTTCTGGCACCTCTGAGAGGTGGTTCCGGCATGCCCGGCAGGTGGTTCCGGAGTGTCTGCCGAGTGGTTCTGGCGTAGTCGGCAGGTGATTCTGGCGTGTCCAGTAGGTGGTTGTGGGGAGTGGATCAGGTGGTTCCGGCATACTCGGCAGGTGGAACCGGCGTGTCCGGAACATGGTTGTGGCAAGTCTGAGAGGCGGTTCCGGCATGCCCGACACGTGATTCCGGAGTGTTCGCCAAGTGGTTCTGGCGTAGCCGGCAGGTCATTTTGCATGTCCGGCGGTGGTTCCGGCGAGTCGAGCCGGTGGTTCCGGCGTGTCCGGCAGGTGGTTCTGGCTTGACCGGCACGAGGTTCTGGCACATCTGAGATTTGGTTCCGGCATGCCCGACAGGTGATTCCGGAGTGTCCGGCATGTGGTCCTGGCACCTCTGAGAGGTGGTTCCGGCATGCCCGACAGGTGATTCCGGAGTGTCTGCCACGTGGTTCTGGCGTAACCGGCAGGTGATTTTGGCGTGTCTGGCAGGTGTTTCTTGCAAGTCGAGCATTTGGCTCAGGCATGCTCAGCAGGTGATTCGGGCGTGTCTGGCACGTGGTTCTGGTGTGTCTGTGAGCTGGTTCTGGCATGTCCGGCAGATGATTCCGGAGTGTCCACCAAGTGGTTCTTCTATACCTGGCAGGTGATTTTGGCGTGTCAGGAAGGTGGTTCCAGCTAGTTGAGCAGGTGGATCAGGCGTGCTCGCCAGGGGGTTCAGGCGGGTCTGGCAGGTGGTTTCGGTCTGTTCGGGGTGTGGTTCCGGCATCTCAGGCACATGGTTCTGGCACGTCTGATAGGTGGTTCCGGCCGGCCCGACAGGTGTTTCCATGGTGTCCGCCAAGTCGTTGTGGCATAGCCGGCAGGTGATGTTGGCGTGACCGGCAGGTGGTTCCAGCCAGCCCGGCAGGTGATTCCGAAGTGTTCACCAAATGGTTGTGGCGTAGCCGGAAGGTGATTTTGGCGTGTCCAGCGGGTGGTTTTGGCGAGTCGAGCAGGTGGTTCTGGCGTGCTCGGCAGGTGCTTCCGGTGTCATTGGCATGTGGTTCCGGCATGTCTGAGAGGTGGTTCCGCCATGCCCGGCAGGTGATTCCGGAGTGTTCGCCATGTGGTTCTGGCGTAGCCGGCAGGTGATTTTGCATGTCCGGCAATGGTTCCAGCGAGACGAGCCGGTGGTTCCGGCATGTCCGGCAGGTGATTCCGGCATGCCCGGCAGGTGATTCCGGAGTGTCCGGCATGTGGTTCTGGCACCTCTGAGAGGTGGTTCCGGCATGCCCGGCAGGTGATACCGGAGTGTCCGGCATTTGGTTCTGGCACCTCTGAGAGGTGGTTCCGGAATGCCTGGCATGTGATTCCGGAGTGTCTGCTGAGTGGTTCTGGCGTAGCCGGCAGTTGATTTTGGCGTGTCCACTAGGTGGTTCTGGGGTGTGGATCAGCTGGTTCCGGCATACTCGGCAGGTGGTACCAGCGTGTCCAGAACATGGTTCTGGCAAGTCTGAGAGGTGGTTCCGGCACGCCCGACAGGTGATTCCGTAGCGTCCGCCAAGTGTTTCTGGCATACCCGGCAGGTGATCTTGGCATGTCCGACAGGTGTTTCTTGCGAGTCGAGCAGGTGGCTCAGGCATGCTCAGCTGGTGCTTCCGGCGTCTCTGGCACGTGGTTCTGGTGTGTCTGAGAGCTGGTTCTGGCATGTCCGGCAGATGATGTCGGAGTGTCCACCAAGTGGTTCTGGTATACCTGGCAGGTGATTTTGGCGTGTCAGGAAGGTGGTTCCGGCTAGTTGAGCAGGTGGATCAGGCGTGCTGGCCAGTGGGTTCAGGCGGGTCTGGCAGGTTGTTTCGGTCTGTTCGGGGTGTGGTTCCGGCATCTCAGGCACATGGTTCTGGCACGTCTGAGAGGTGGTTCCGGCCGGCCTGACAGGTGTTTCCATGGTGTCCGAAAAGTGGTTCTGGCATAGCTGAAAGGTGATGTTGGCGTGACCGGCAGGTGGTTCCAGCAAGCCCGGCAGGTGATTCCGAAGAGTTCACCAAATGGTTGTGGCGTAGCCGGCAGGTGATTTTGGCGTGTGCAGCAGGTGGTTTTGGCGAGTCGAGCAGGTGGTTCTGGCGTGCTCGGCAGGTGCTTCCGGTGTCATTGGCATGTGGTTCCGGCATGTCTGAGAGGTGGTTCCGGCATGCCTGGTAGGTGGTTCCGGAGAGTCTGCCGAGGGGTTCTGGAGCCAGCCCAGCAGGTGATTCCGAAGAGTTCACCAAATGCTTGTGGCGTAGCCGGCAGGTTATTTTGGCGTGTCAGGAAGGTCGTTCCGGCTAGTTGAGCAGGTGGATCAGGCGTGCTCGCCAGGGGGTTCAGGCTGGTCTGGCAGGTGGTTTCGGTCTGTTCGGGGTGTGGTTCCGGCATCTCAGGCACATGGTTCTGGCACGTCTGAGAGGTGGTTCCGGCATGCCCGGCAGGTCATTCCGGAGTGTCCGGCATGTGGTTCTGGCACCTCTGAGAGGTGGTTCCGGCATGCCCAGCAGGTGGTTCCGGAGTGTCTGCTGAGTGGTTCTGGCGTAGCCGGCAGGTGATTCTGGCGTGTCCAGCAGGTGGTTCTGGGGAGTGGATCAGGTGGTCCCGGCATACTCGGCAGGTGGTACCGGCGTGTCCGGAACATGGTTCTGGCAAGTCTGAGAGGTGGTTCGGGCATGCCCGACAGGTGATTCCGGAGTGTTCGCCAAGTGGTTCTGGCGTAGCTTGCAGGTCATTTTGCATGTCCGGCGGTGGTTCCGGCGAGTCAAGCCGGTGGTTCCGGCGTGTCCGGCAGGTGTTTCCGGTCTGTCAGGCAGGTGGTTCTGGCGTGTCCGGCACGAGGTTCTGGCACGTCTGAGAGTTGGTTCCGGCATGCCCGACAGGTGATTCCGGAGAGTCCGCCACGTGGTTCTGGCGTACCCTGCAGGTGATTTTGGCGTGTCTGGCATTTGTTTCTTTCAAGTCGAGCATGTGGCTCAGGCATTATCAGCAGGTGCTTCCGGCGTGTCCGGCACGTGGTTCTGGTGTGTCAGAGGGCTGGTTCTGGCATTTCTGGCAGATGATTCCGGAGTGTCCACCAAGTGGTTAGGGTAGACCTGGCAGGTGTTTTTGGCGTGTCTGGAAGGTGGTTCCGGCTAGTTGAGCAGGTGGATCAGGCATGCTCGCCAGGGGGTTCAGGCGGGTCTGGCAGGTTGTTTCGGTCAGTTCGGGGTGTGGTTCCGGCATCTCAGGCACATGGTTCTGGCACGTCTGAGATGTGGTTCCGGCCGGCCCTACAGGTGGTTCCAGAGTGTCCGCCTAGTGGTTCCGGCGTAGCAGAAGGGTGATGTTGGCGTGACCGACAGGTGGTTCCAGCCAGGCCGGCAGGTGATTCCGGAGTGTCTGCTGGATGGTTCTGGCGTAGCCGGCTGGTGATTTTGGCGTGTACAGCTGGTGGTTCCGCCGAGCTCGGCAGTTGGTTCCGGCATGTCCGGAACATGGTTCTGGCACGTATGAGAGATGGTTCCGGCATGCCCGGCAGGTGGTTCCGGAGTGTCCGGCATGTGGTTCTGGCACCTCTGAGAGGTGGTTCCGGCATGCCCGGCAGGTGGTTCCGGAGTGTCCGGCATGTGGTTCTGGCACCTCTGAGAGCTGGTTCTGGCATCTCCGGCAGATGATTCCAGAGTGTCCACCAAGTGGTTCTTGTATACCTGGCAGGTGATTTTGGCGTGTCAGGAAGGTGGTTCCGGCTAATTGAGCAGGTGGATCAGGCGTGCTCGCCAGGGGGTTCAGGCGTGTCTGGCAGGTGGTTTCGGTCTGTTCGGGGAGTGGTTCCGGCATCTCAGGCTCATGGTTCTGGCACGTCTGAGAGGTGGTTCCGGCCGGCCCGACAGGTGTTTCCATGGTGTCCGCCAAGTGGTTCTGGCATAGCTGAAAGGTGATGTTGGCGTGACCGGCAGGTGGTTCCAGCAAGCCCGGCAGGTGATTCCGAAGAGTTCACCAAATGGTTGTGGCGTAGCCGGCAGGTGATTTTGGCGTGTGCAGCAGGTGGTTTTGGCGAGTCGAGCAGGTGGTTCTGGCGTGCTCGGCAGGTGCTTCCGGTGTCATTGGCATGTGGTTCCGGCATGTCTGAGAGGTGTTTCCGGCATGCCTGGTAGGTGGTTCCGGAGAGTCTGCCGAGGGGTTCTGGAGCCAGCCCGGCAGGTGATTCCGAAGAGTTCACCAAATGCTTGTGGCGTAGCCGGCAGGTTATTTTGGCGTGTCAGGAAGGTCGTTCCGGCTAGTTGAGCAGGTGGATCAGGCGTGCTCGCCAGTGGGTTCAGGCTGGTCTGGCAGGTGGTTTCGGTCTGTTCGGGGAGTGGTTCCGGCATCTCAGGCACATGGTTCTGGCACTTCTGAGAGGTGGTTGCTGCTGGCCCGACAGGTGTTTCCGTAGTGTCCGCCAAGTGGTTCTGGCATAGCTGAAAGGTGATGTTGGCGTGACCGGCAGGTGGTTCCAGCCAGCCCGCAGGTGATTCCGGAGTGTCTGCCGAGTGGTTCTGGCGTAGCCGGCAGGTGATTTTGGCGTGTCCAGCAGGTGGTTCCGGCGAGCTCGGCAGGTGGTACCGGCGTGTCCGGAACATGGTTCTGGCACGTCTGAGTGATTGTTCCGGCATGCCCGGCAGGTGATTCCGGAGTGTCCGGCATGTGGTTCTGGCACCTCTGAGAGGTGGTTCCGGCATGCCCGGCAGGTGATTCCGGAGTGTCCGGCATGTGGTTCTGGCACCTCTGAGAGGTGGTTCCGGCATGCCCTGCATGTGATACCGGAGTGTCCAGCATTTGGTTCTGGCACCTGTGAGAGGTGGTTCCGGAATGCCCGGCATGTGATTCCGGAGTGTCTGCCCAGTCGTTCTGGCATAGCCGGCAGGTGGTTTTGGCGAGTCGAGCAGGTGGTTCTGGCGTGCTCGGCAGGTGCTTCCAGTGTCATTGCCATGTGGTTCCGGCATGTCTGAGAGGTGGTTCCGCCATGCCCGGCAGGTGATTCAGGAGTGTTCCCCAAGTGGTTCTGGCATAGCCGGCAGGTGATTTGGCATGTCCGGCAATGGTTCCGGCGATTCGAGCCGGTGGTTCCGGCATGTCCGGCAGGTGATTCCGGCATGTACAGCAGGTGGTTCCGTCATGCCCGGCAGGTGATTCCGGAGTGTCAGGCATGTGGTTCTGGCACCTCAGAGAGGTGGTTCCGGAATGCCTGGCATGTGATTCCGGAGTGTCCGGTATTTGGTTCTGGCACCTCTGAGAGGTGGTTCCGGAATGCCTGGCATGTGATTCCGGAGTGTCTGCCGAGTGGTTCTGGCGTAGCCGGCAGTTGATTTTGGCGTGTCCACTAGGTGGTTCTGGGGAGTGGATCAGATGGTTCCGGCATACTCGACAGGTGGTACCGGCGTGTCCAGAACATGGTTCTGGCAAGTCTGAGAGGTCGTTCCGGCATGCCCGACAGGTGGTTCCGGAGCGTCCGCCAAGTGTTTCTGGCGTACCCGGCAGGTGATTTTGGCATGTCCGACAGGTGTTTCTTGCGAGTCGAGCAGGTGGCGAGGCATGCTCAGCTGGTGCTTCCGGCGTCTCTGGCACGTGGTTCTGGTGTGTCTGAGAGCTGGTTCTGGCATCTCCGGCAGATGATTCCGGAGTGTCCACCAAGTGGTTCTTGTATACCTGGCAGGTGATTTTGGCATGTCAGGAAGTTGGTTCCGGCTAGTTGAGCAGGTGGATGAGGCGTGCTCGCCATGGGGTTCAGGCGTGTCTGGCAGGTGGTTTCGGTCTGTACGGGGAGTGGTTCCGGCATCTCAGGCTCATGGTTCTGGCACGTCTCAGGGGTGGTTCCGGCCGGCCCGACAGGTGTTTCCATGGTGTCCGCCAACTGGTTCTTGCATAGCTGGCAGGTGATGTTGGCGTGACCGGCCGGTGGTTCCAGCCAGCCCGGCAGGTGATTCCGAAGAGTTCACCAAATGGTTGTGGCATAGCCGGCAGGTTATTTTGGCGTGTCAGGATGGTGGTTCCGGCTAGTTGAGCAGGTGGATCAGGCGTGCTCGCCAGGGGGTTCAGGCGTGTCTGGCAGGTGGTTTCGGTCTGTTCGGGGAGTGGTTCCGGCATCTCAGGCACATGGTTCTGGCACGTCTGAGAGGTGGTTCCGGCCGGCCGGAGAGGTGTTTCCGGAGTGTCCGCCAAGTGGTTCCGGCGTAGCTGAAATGTGATTTTGGCGTGACCGGCAGGTGGTTCCAGCCAGCCCGGCACGTGATTCCGGAGTGTCTGCCGAGTGGTTCTGGCGTGGCCGGCAGGTGATTTTGGCGTGTCCAGCAGGTGGTTTTGGCGAGTCGAGCAGGTGGTTCTGGCGTGCTTGGCCGGTGCTTCCGGTGTCATTGGCATGTGGTTCCGGCATGTCTGAGATGTGGTTCCGGCATGCCCAGCAGGTGGTTCCGGAGTGTCTGCCGAGTGGTTCTGGAGACAGCCTGGCAGGTGATTCCGAAGAGTTCCCCAAATGGTTGTGGCGTAGCGGGCGGGTGATTTTGGTGTGTCAGGAAGGCGGTTCCGGCTAGTTGAGCAGGTGGATCAGGCGTGCTCGCCAGGGGGTTCAGGCGGGTCTGGCAGGTGGTTTCGGTCTGTTCGGGGAGTGGTTCCGGCATCTCAGGCACATGGTTCTGGCATGTCTGAGAGGTGGTTCCGGCCGGCCCGACAGGTGTTTCCGGAGTGTCCGCCAAGTGGTTCTGGCGTAACTGAAAGTTGATGTTGGCGTGACCGGAAGGTGGTTCAAGCCAGCCCAGCGGGTGATTCCGTAGTGTCTGCTGTGTGGTTCTGGGGTAGCTGGCAGGTGATCTTGGCGTGTCCTGCAGGAGGCTCCGGCGAGCTCGGCAGGTGGTACCAGCGTGTCCGGAACATGGTTCTGGCCCGTCTGAGAGATGGTTCCGGCATGCCCGTCAGGTGATTCGGGAGTGTCCGGCATGTGGTTCTCGCACCTCTGAGAGGTGGTTACGGCATGCCCGGCAGGTGGTTCCGGAGTGTCTGCCGGGTGGTTCTGGCGTAGTCGGCAGGTGATTCTGGCGTGTCCAGCAGGTGGTTCTGGGGAGTGGATCAGGTGGTTCCGGCATACTCGGCAGGTGGTACCGGCGTGTCCGGAACATGGTTATGGCAAGTCTGAGAGGCGGTTCCGGCATGCCCGACAGGTGATTCCGGAGTATTCGTCAAGTGGTTCTGGCCTAGCCGGCAGGTCATTTTGCATGTCCGGTGGTGGTTCCGGCGAGTCGAGCCAGTGGTTCCGGCGTGTCCGGCAGGTGTTTCCAGTCTGTCCGGCAGGTGGTTCTGACGTGTCCGGCACGAGGTTCTGGCACGTCTGAGAGTTGGTTCCGGCAAGCCCGACGGGTGATTCCGGAGTGTCCGACACGTGGTTCTGGCATACCCGGCAGGTGATTTTGGCTTGTCTGGCAGGTGTTTCTGGCAAGTCGAGCATTTGGCTCAGGCATGCTCAGCAGGTGTTTCCGGCGTGTCTGGCACGTGGTTCTGGTGTGTCTGAGAGCTGGTTCTGGCATGTCCGGCAGATGATTCCGGAGTGTCCACCAAGTGGTTGCGGCATACCCGGCAGGTGATTTTAGCGTGTCAGGTAGGTGGTTCCAGCGAGTCGAGTAGGTGGTTCCGGCGTGCTCGGCAGGTGGTTCAGGCGGGTCTGGCTGGTGGTTTCGGTCTGTTCGGGGTGTGGTTCCGGCATCTCAGGCACATGGTTCTGGCACGTCTGGTAGGTGGTTCCGGCAGGCCCGACAGGTGTTTCCATGGTTTCCGCCAAGTGGTTCTGGCATAGCTGGCAGGTGATGTTGGCGTGACCGGAAGGTGGTTCCAGCCAGCCCGGCAGGTGATTCCGAAGTGTTCACCAAATGGTTGCGGCGTAGCCGGAAGGTGATTTTGGCGTATCCAGCAGGTGGTTTTGGCGAGTCGAGCAGGTGGTTCTGGCGAGTTCGGCAGTTGCTTCCGGTGTCATTGGCATGTGGTTCCGGCATGTCTGAGAGGTGGTTCTGCCATGCCCGGCAGGTGATTCCGGAGTGTTCCCCAAGTGGTTCAGGCATAGCCGGCAGGTGATTTTGCATGTCCAGCAATGGTTCCGGCGAGTCGAGCCGATGGTTCCGGCATGTCCGGCAGGTGGTTCCGGCATGCCCGGCAGTTGATTCCGGAGTGTCCGGCATGTGGTTCTGGCACCTCTGAGAGGTGGTTCCGGCCGGCCAGACAGGTGTTTCCTGAGTGTCCGCCAAGTGGTTCCGGCGTAGCTGAAAGGTGATGTTGGCGTGACCGGCAGGTGGTTCCAGCCAGCCCGGCACGTGATTCCGGAGTGTCTGCCGAGTGGTTCTGGCGTAGCCGGCAGGTGATTTTGGCGTGTGCAGCAGGTGGTTTTGGCGAGTCGAGCAGGTGGTTCTGGCGTGCTCAGCAGGTGCTTCCGGTGTCATTGGCATGTGGTTCCGGCATGTCTGAGAGGTGGTTCCGCCATGCCCGGCAGGTGATTCTGGAGTGTTCGCCAAGTGGTTCTGGCGTAGCCGGCAGGTGATTTTGCATGTCCGGCAATGGTTCCGGCGAGTCGAGCCGCTGGTTCCGGCAAGTCCAGAAGGTGGTTCCGGCATGCCCGGCAGGTGATTCCGGAGTGTCCGGCATGTGGTTCTGGCACCTCTGAGAGGTGGTTCCGGCATGCCCGGCAGGTGATACCGGAGTGTCCGGCATTTGGTTCTGGCACCTCTGAGAGGTGGTTCCGGAATGCCTGGCATGTGATTCCCGAGTTTCTGCCGAGTGGTTCTGGCGTAGCCGGCAGTTGATTTTGGCGTGTCCACTAGGTTGTTCTGGGGAGTGGATCAGCTGGTTCCGGCATACTCGGCAGGTGGTACCGGCGTGTCCAGAACATGGTTCTGGCAAGTCTGAGAGGTGGTTCCGGCACGCCCGACAGGTGATTCCGGAGCGTCCGCCAAGTGTTTCTGGCGTACCCGGCAGGTGATTTTGGCATGTCCGACAGGTGTTTCTTGCGAGTCGAGCAGGTGGCGAGGCATGCTCAGCTGGTGCTTCCGGCGTCTCTGGCACGTGGTTCTGGTGTGTCTGAGAGCTGGTTCTGGCATCTCCGGCAGATGATTCCGGAGTGTCCACCAAGTGGTTCTTGTATACCTGGCAGGTGATTTTGGCATGTCAGGAAGTTGGTTCCGGCTAGTTGAGCAGGTGGATCAGGCGTGATCGCCAGGGTGTTCAGGCGTGTCTGGCAGGTGGTTTCGGTCTGTTCGGGGAGTGGTTCCGGCATCTCAGGTTCATGGTTCTGGCACGTCTGAGAGGTGGTTCCGGCCGGCCCGACAGGTGTTTCCATGGTGTCCGCCAAGTGGTTCTTGCATAGCTGGCAGGTGATGTTGGCGTGACCGGCCGGTGGTTCCAGCCAGCCCGGCAGGTGATTCCGAAGAGTTCACCAAATGGTTGTGGCATAGCCGGCAGGTTATTTTGGCGTGTCAGGATGGTGGTTCCGGCTAGTTGAGCAGGTGGATCAGGCGTGCTCGCCAGGGGGTTCAGGTGGGTCTGGCAGGTGGTTTCGGTCTGTTCGGGGTGTGGTTCCGGCATCTCAGGCACATGGTTCTGGCACGTCTGATAGGTGGTTCCGGCCGGCCCGACAGGTGTTTAAATGGTGTCCGCCAAGTGGTTCTGGCGCAGCTGGCAGGTGATGTTGGCGTGACCGGCAGGTTTTTCCAGCCAGCCCGGCAGGTGATTCCTGAGTGTCTGCCGAGTGGTTCTGGCGTAGCCGGCAGGTGATTTTGGCGTGTCCAGCAGGTGGTTCCGGCGAGCTCGGCAGGTGGTACCGGCGTGTCCGGAACATGGTTCTGGCACCTCTGAGAGATGGTTCCGGCATGCCCGGCAGGTGATTCCGGAGTGTCCGGCATGTGGTTCTGGCACCTCTGAGAGGTGGTTCCGGCACGCCCGGCAGGTGGTTCCGGAGTGTCTGCCGAGTGGTTCTGGCATAGCCGGCAGGTGATTCTGCCGTGTCCAGCAGGTGGTTCAGGGGAGTGGATCATGTGGTTCCGGCATACTTGGCAGGTGGTACCGGCGTGTCAGGAACATGGTTCTGGCAAGTCTGAGAGGTGCTTCCGGCATGTCCGACAGGTGATTCCGGAGTGTTCGCCAAGTGGGTCTGGCGTAGCCGGCAGGTCATTTTGCATGTCCGGCGGTGGTTCCGGCGAGTCGAGCCGGTGGTTCCGGCGTGTCCGGCAGATGTTTCCAGTCTGTCGGCAGGTGGTTCTGGCGTGACCGGCACAAGGTTCTGGCACGTCTGAGAGTTGGTTCCGGCATGCCCGACAGGTGATTCCGGAGTGTCCGCCGCGTGGTTCTGGCGTACCCGGCAGGTGATTTTGGCGTGTCTGGCAGGTGTTTCTTGTAAGTCGAGCATTTGGCTCAGGCATGCTCAGCAGGTGCTTCCGGCGTGTCTGGCACGTGGTTCTGCTGTGTCTGAGAGCTGGTTCCGGCATGTCCGGCAGATGATTCCGGAGTGTCCACCACGTGGTTGTGGCATACCCGGCAGGTGATTTTGCATGTCCGGCAATGGTTCCGGTGAGTCGAGCCGGTGGTTCCGGCATGTCCGGCAGGTGGTTCCGGCATGCCCGGCAGGTGATTCCGGAGTGTCCGGCATGTGGTTCTGGCACCTCTGAGAGGTGGTTCCGGCATGCCCGGAAGGTGATACCGGAGTGTCCGGCATTTGGTTCTGGCACCTCTGAGAGGTGGTTCCGGAATGACTGGCATGTGATTCCGGAGTGTCTGCCGAGTGGTTCTGGCGTAGCCGGCAGGTGATTTTGGCGTGTCCAGCAGGTGGTTTTGGCGAGTCGAGCAGGGGGTTCTGGCGTGCACGGCGGGTGCTTCCGGTGTCATTGGCATGTGGTTCCGGCATGTCTGAGAGGTTTTTCCGCCATGCCCGGCAGGTGATTCCAGAGTGTTCGCCAAGTGGTTCTGGCATAGCCGGCAGGTGATTTTGCATGTCCGGCAATGGTTCCAGCGATTCGAGCCGGTGGTTCCGGCATGTCCGGCAGGTGGTTCCGGAATGCCCGGCATGTGATTCCGGCGTGTCCGGCATGTGGTTCTGGCACCTCTGAGAGGTGGTTCCGGCATGCCCGGCAGGTGATACTGGAGTGTTCGCCAAGTGGTTCTGGCATAGCCGGCAGGTGATTTTGCATGTCCGGCAATGGTTCCGGAGAGTCGAGCCGGTCGTTCCGGAATGTCCGGCAGGTGGTTCCAGCATGCCCTGCAGGTGATTCCGGAGTGTCCGGCATGTGGTTCTGGCACCTCTGAGAGGTGGTTCCGGCATGCCCGGCAGGTGGTTCCGGAGTGTCTGCCGAGTGGTTCTGGCGTAGTCGGCAGGTGATTCTGGCGTGTCGAGCATGTGGTTCTGGGGAGTGGATCAGGTGGTTCCAGCATACTCGGCAGGTGGTACCGGCGTGTCCGGAACATGGTTCTGGCAAGTCTGAGAGGCGGTTCCGGCATGCCCGACAGGTGATTCCGGAGTGTTCGCCAAGTGGTCTGGCGTAGCCGGCAGGTCATTCTGCATGTCCGGCGGTGGTTCCGGCGAGTCGAGCCGGTGGTTCCGGCGTGTCCGGCAGGTGGTTCTGGCGTGACCGGCACGAGGTTCTGGCCCGTCTGAGAGTTGGTTCCGGCATGCCCGGCAGGTGATTCCGGAGTGTCCGGCATGTGGTTTTGGCACCGCCGGCAGGTGATTTTGCATGTCTGGGAATGGTTCCTGCGAGTCGAGCCGGTGGTTCCGGAATGTCCGGCAGGTGGTTCCGGCATGTCCGGCAGGTGCTTCCGGCTTGTCCAGCAGGTGGTTCCAGCATGCCCGGCAGGTGATTCGGGAGTGTCCGACATGTGGTTCTGGCACCTCTGAGAGGTGGTTCCGGCATGCCCGGCAGGTGATACCGGAGTGTGCGGCATTTGGTTCTGGCACCTCTGAGAGGTGGTTCCGGAATGCCTGGCATGTGATTCCGGAGTGTCTGCCGAGTGTTTCTGGTGTAGCCGGCAGTTGATTTTGGCGTGTCCACTAGGTGGTTCTGGGGAGTGGATCAGCTGGTTCCGGCATACTCGGCAGGTGGTACCGGCGTGTCCAGAACATGGTTCTGGCAAGTCTGAGAGGTGGTTCCGGCACGCCCGACAGGTGATTCCGCAGCGTCCGTCAAGTGTTTCTGGCGTACCCGGCAGGTGATTTTGGCATGTCCGACAGGTGTTTCTTGCGAGTCGAGCAGGTGGCTCAGGTATGCTCAGCTGCTGCTTCCGGCGTCTCTGTAACGTGGTTCTGGTGTGTCTGAGAGCTGGTTCTGGCATGTCCGGCAGATGATTCCGGAGTGTCCACCAAGTGGTTCTGGTATACCTGGCAGGTGATTTTGGCGTGTCAGGAAGGTGGTTCCGGCTAGTTGAGCAGGTGGATCAGGCGTGCTCACCAGGGGGTTCAGGCGGGTCTGGCAGGTGGTTTCGGTCTGTTCGTGGAGTGGTTCCGGCATCTCAGGCACATGGTTATGGCACGTCTGAGAGGTGGTTGCGGCTGGCCCGACAGGTGTTTCGGGTTGTCCGCCATGTGGTTCTGGCGTAGCTGAAAGGTGATGTTGGCATGACCGGCAGGTGGTTCCAGCCAGCCCGGCAGGTGATTCCGGAGTGTCTGCCGAGTGGTTCTGGCGTAGCCGGCAGGTGATTTTGGCGTGTCCAGCAGGTGGTTCAGGCGAGCTCGGCAGGTGGTACCGGCGTGTGCGGAATATGGTTCTGGCACGTCTGAGAGATGGTTCCGGCATGCCCGGCAGGTGATTCCGGAGTGTCCGGCATGTTGTTCTGGCACCTCTGAGAGGTGGTTCCGGCATGCCCGGCAGGTGGTTCCGGAGTGTCTGCCGAGTGGTTCTGGAGCCAGCCCGTCTGTTGATTCCGAAGAGTTCACCAAATGGTTGTGGCGTAGCCGGCAGGTGATTTTGGCGTTTCCAGCGGGTGGTTTTGGCGAGTCGAGCACGTGGTTCTGGCGTGCTCGGCAGGTGCTTCCGGTGTCATTGGCATGTGGTTCCGGCATGTCTGAGTTTTGGTTCCGCCATGCCCGGCAGGTGATTCCGGAGTGCTCGCCAAGTGGTTCTGGCGTAGCCGGCAGGTGATTTTGCATGTCCGGCAATGGTTCTGGCTAGTCGAGCCGGTGGTTACGGCATGTCCAGCAGGTAGTTCCGGCATGCCCGGCAGGTGATTCCGGAGTGTCCGGCATGTGGTTCTGGCACCTCTGAGAGGTGGTTCCGGCATGCCCGGCATGTGATACCGGAGTGTCCAGCATTTGGTTCTGGCACCTGTGAGAGGTGGTTCCGGAATGCCTGGCATGTGATTCCGGAGTGTCTGCCGAGTGGTTCTGGCGTCGCTGGCAGGTGGTTTTGGCGAGTCGAGCAGGTGGTTCTGGCGTGCTCGGCAGGTGCTTCCAGTGTCATTGCCATGTGGTTCCGGCATGTCTGATAGGTGGTTCCGCCATGCCCGGCAGGTGATTCCGGAGTGTTCCCCAAGTGGTTCTGGCATAGCCGGCAGGTGATTTGGCATGTCCGGCAATGGTTCCGGCGAGTCGAGCCGGTGGTTCCGGCATGTCCGGCAGGTGATTCCGGCATGTACAGCAGGTGGTTCCGTCATGCCCGGCAGGTGATTCCGGAGTGTCCGGCATGTGGTTCTGGCACCTCAGAGAGGTGCTTCCGGAATGCCTGGCATGTGATTCCGGAGTGTCCGGCATTTGGTTCTGGCACCTCTGAGAGGTGGTTCCGGAATGCCTGGCATGTGATTCCGGAGTGTCTGCCGAGTGGTTCTGGCGTAGCCGGCAGTTGATTTTGGCGTGTCCACTAGGTTGTTCTGGGGAGTGGATCAGCTGGTTCCGGCATACTCGGCAGGTGGTACCGGCGTGTCCAGAACATGGTTCTTGCAAGTCTGAGAGGTGGTTCCGGCACACCCGACAGGTGATTCCGGAGCATCCGCCAAGTGTTTCTGGCGTACCCGGCAGGTGATTTTGGCATGTCCGACAGGTGTTTCTTAGGAGTCGAGCAGGTGGCTCAGGCATGCTCAGCTGGTGCTTCCGGCGTCTCTGGCACGTGGTTCTGGTGTGTCTGAGAGCTGGTTCTGGCATGTTCAGCAGATGATTCTGGAGTGTCCACCAAGTGGTTCTGGTATACCTGGCAGGTGATTTTGGCGTGTCAGGAAGGTGGTTCCGGCTAGTTGAGCAGGTGGATCAGGCGTGCTCACCAGGGGGTTCAGGCGTGTCTGGCAGGTGGTTTCGGTCTGTTCGGGGTGTGGTTCCGGCATCTCAGGCACATGGTTCTGGCACGTCTGAGAGGTGGTTGCGGCTGGCCCGACAGGTGTTTCTGTACTGTCCGCCAAGTGGTTCTGGCGTAGCTGAAAGTTGATGTTGGCGTGACCGGCAGGTGGTTCCAGCCAGCCCGGCAGGTGATTCCGGAGTGTCTGCCGAGTGGTTCTGGCGTAGCCGGCAGGTGATTTTGGCGTGTCCAGCAGGTGGTTCCGGCGAGCTCGGCAGGTGGTACCGGCGTGTCCGGAACATGGTTCTGGCACGTCTGAGAGATGGTTCCGGCATGCCCGGCAGGTGATTCCGGAGTATCCGGCATGTGGTTCTGGCACCTCTGAGAGGTGGTTCCGGCATGCCCGGCAGGTGGTTCCGGAGTGTCTGCCGAGTGGTTCTGGCATAGCCGGCAGGTGATTCTGCCGTTTCCAGCAGGTGTTCAGGGGAGTGGATCATGTGGTTCCGGCATACTTGGCAGGTGGTACCGGCGTGTCAGGAACATTGTTCTGGCAAGTCTGAGAGGTGCTTCCGGCATGCCCGACAGGTGATTCCGGAGTGTTCGCCAAGTGGGTCTGGCGTAGCCGGCAGGTCATTTTGCATGTCCGGCGGTGGTTCCGGCGAGTCGAGCCGGGGGTTCCGGCGTGTCCGGCAGGTGTTTCCAGTCTGTCCGGCAGGTGGTTCTGGCGTGTCCGGCACGAGGTTCTGGCACGTCTGAGAGTTGGTTCCGTCATGCCCGACGGGTGATTCCGGAGTGTCCGACACGTGGTTCTGGCGTACCCGGCAGGTGATTTTGGCTTGTCTGGCAGGTGTCTCTGGCAAGTGGAGCATTTGGCTCAGGCATGCTCAGCAGGTGTTTCCGGCGTGTCTGGCACGTGGTTCTGGTGTGTCTGAGAGCTGGTTCTGGCATGTCCGGCAGATGATTCCGGAGTGTCCACCAAGTGGTTGCGGCATACCCGGCAGGTGATTTTAGCGTGTCAGGTAGGTGGTTCCAGCGAGTCGAGTAGGTGGTTCCGGCGTGCTCGGCAGGTGGTTCAGGCGGGTCTGGCTGGTGGTTTCGGTCTGTGCGGGGTGTGGTTCCGGCATCTCAGGCACATGGTTCTGGCACGTCTGATAGGTGGTTCCGGCCGGCCCGACAGGTGTTTCCATGGTGTCCGCCAAGTGGTTCTGGCATAGCTGGCAGGTGATGTTGGCGTGACCGGCAGGTGGTTCCAGCCAGCCCGGCAGGTGATTCCGAAGTGTTCACCAAATGGTTGCGGCGTAGCCGGAAGGTGATTTTGGCGTGTCCAGCAGGTGGTTTTGGCGAATCGAGCAGGTGGTTCTGGCGTGCTCGGCAGGTGCTTCCGGTGTCATTGGCATGTGGTTCCGGCATGTCTGATAGGTGCTTCCGCCATGCCCGACAGGTGATTCCGGAGTGTTCCCCAAGTGGTTCAGGCATAGCCGGCAGGTGATTTTGCATGTCCAGCAATGGTTCCGGCGAGTCGAGCCGGTGGTTCCGGCATGTCCGGCAGGTGGTTCCGGCACGCCCGGCAGGTGATTCCGGAGTGTCCGCCACGTGGTTCTGGCGTACCCGGCAGGTGATTTTGGCGTGTCTGGCAGGTGTTTCTTGCAAGTCGAGCATTTGTCTCAGGCATGCTCAGCAGGTGCTTCCGGCGTGTCTGGCACGTGGTTCCGCTGTGTCTGAGAGCAGGTTCTGGCATGTCCGGCAGATGATTCCGGAGTGTCCACCACGTGGTTGTGGCATACCCGGCAGGTGATTTTGCATGTCCGGCAATGGTTCCGGCGAGTCGAGCCGATGGTTCCGGCATTTCCGGCAGGTGGTTCCGGCATGCCCGGCAGGTGATTCCGGAGTGTCCGGCATGTGGTTCTGGCACCTATGAGAGGTGGTTCCGGCCGGCCAGACAGGTGTTTCCTGAGTGTCCGCCAAGTGGTTCCGGCGTAGCTGAAAGGTGATGTTGGCGTGACCGGCAGGTGGTTCCAGCCAGCCCGGCACTTGATTCCGGAGTGTCTGCCGAGTGGTTCTGGCGTAGCCGGCAGGTGATTTTGGCGTGTCCAGCAGGTGGTTTTGGCGAGTCGAGCAGGTGCTTCCGGCGTGCTCGGCAGGTGCTTCCGGTGTCATTGGCATGTGGTTCCGGCATGTCTGAGAGGTGGTTCCGCCATGACCGGCAGGTGATTCCGGAGTGTTCGCCAAGTGGTTCTGGCGTAGCCGGCAGGTGATTTTGCATGTCCGGCAATGGTTCCGGCGAGTCGACCCGCTGGTTCCGGCAAGTCGAGAAGGTGGATCCGGCATGCCCGGCAGGTGATTCCGGAGTGTCCGGCATGTGGTTCTGGCACCACTGAGAGGTGGTTCCGGCATGCCCGGCAGGTGATACCGGAGTGTCCGGCATTTGGTTCTGGCACCTCTGAGAGGTGGTTCCGGAATGCCTGGCCTGTGATTCCCGAGTGTCTGCCGAGTGGTTCCGGCGTAGCCGGCAGTTGATTTTGGCGTGTCCACTAGGTGCTTCTGGGGAGTGGATCAGCTGGTTCCGGCATACTCGGCAGGTGGTACCGGCGTGTCCAGAACATGGTTCTGGCAAGTCTGAGAGGTGGTTCCGGCACGCCCGACAGGTGATTCCGGAGCGTCCGCCAAGTGTTTCTGGCGTACCCGGCAGGTGATTTTGGCATGTCCGACAGGTGTTTCTTGCGAGTCGAGCAGGTGGCGAGGCATGCTCAGCTGGTGCTTCCGGCGTCTCTGGCACGTGGTTCTGGTGTGTCTGAGAGCTGGTTCTGGCATCTCCGGCAGATGATTCCGGAGTGTCCACCAAGTGGTTCTTGTATACCTGGCAGGTGATTTTGGCATGTCAGGAAGTTGGTTCCGGCTAGTTGAGCAGGTGGATCAGGCGTGCTCGCCAGGGGGTTCAGGCGTGTCTGGCAGGTGGTTTCGGTCTGTTCGGGGAGTGGTTCCGGCATCTCAGGTTCATGGTTCTGCCACGTCTGAGAGGTGGTTCCGGCCGGCCCGACAGGTGTTTCCTTGGTGTCCGCCAAGTGGTTCTTGCATAGCTGGCAGGTGATGTTGGCGTGACCGGCCGGTGGTTCCAGCCAGCCCGGCAGGTGATTCCGAAGAGTTCACCAAATGGTTGCGGCGTAGCCGGAAGGTGATTTTGGCGTGTCCAGCAGGTGGTTTTGGCGAGTCGAGCAGGTGGTTCTGGCGTGCTCGGCAGGTGCTTCCGGTGTCATTGGCATGTGGTTCCGGCATGTCTGATAGGTGGTTCCGCCATGCCCGACAGGTGATTCCGGAGTGTTCCCCAAGTGGTTCAGGCATAGCCGGCAGGTGATTTTGCATGTCCAGCAATGGTTCCGGCGAGTCGAGCCGGTGGTTCCGGCATGTCCGGCAGGTGGTTCCGGCATGCCCGGCAGGTGATTCCGGAGTGTCCGGCATGTGGTTCTGGCACCTGTGAGAGGTGGTTCCGGCCGGCCAGACAGGTGTTTCCTGAGTGTCCGCCAAGTGGTTCCGGCGTAGCTGAAAGGTGATGTTGGCGTGACCGGCAGGTGGTTCCAGCCAGCCCGGCACGTGATTCCGGAGTGTCTGCCGAGTGGTTCTGGCGTAGCCGGCAGGTGATTTTGGCGTGTCCAGCAGGTGGTTTTGGCGAGTCGAGCAGGAGGTTCTGGCGTGCTCGGCAGGTGCTTCCGGTGTCATTGGCATGTGGTTCCGGCATGTCTGAGAGGTGGTTCCGCCATGCCCGGCAGGTGATTCCGGAGTGTTCGCCAAGTGGTTCTGGCGTAGCCGGCAGGTGATTTTACATGTCCAGCAATGGTTCCGGCGAGTCGAGCCGCTGGTTCCGGCAAGTCCAGAAGTTGGTTCCGGCATGCCCGGCAGGTGATTCCGGAGTGTCCGGCATGTGGTTTTGGCACCGCCGGCAGGTGATTTTGCATGTCTGGGAATGGTTCCTGCGAGTCGAGCCGGTGGTTCCGGAATGTCCGGCAGGTGGTTCCGGCATGTCCGGCAGGTGGTTCCGGCATGTCCAGCAGGTGGTTCCAGCATGCCCGGCAGGTGATTCGGGAGTGTCCGACATGTGGTTCTGGCACCTCTGAGAGTTGGTTCCGGCATGCCCGGCAGGTGATACCGGAGTGTGCGGCATTTGGTTCTGGCACCACTGAGAGGTGGTTCCGGAATGCCTGGCATGTGATTCCAGAGTGTCTGCCGAGTGTTTCTGGCGTAGCCGGCAGTTGATTTTGGCGTGTCCGCTAGGTGGTTCTGGGGAGTGGATCAGCTGGTTCCGGCATACTCGGCAGGTGGTACCGGCGTGTCCAGAACATGGTTCTGGCAAGTCTGAGATGTGGTTCCGGCACGCCCGACAGGTGATTCCGCAGCGTCCGCCAAGTGTTTCTGGCGTACCCGGCAGGTGATTTTGGCATGTCCGACAGGTGTTTCTTGCGAGACGAGCAGGTGGCTCAGGCATGCTCGGCAGGTGCTTCCGGTGTCATTGGCATGTGGTTCCGGCATGTCTGAGAGGTGGTTCCGCCCTGCCCGGCAGGAGATTCCGGAGTGTTCGCCAAGTGGTTCTGGCGTAGCCGGCAGGTGATTTTGCATGTCCGGCAATGGTTCCGGCGAGTCGAGCCGGTGGTTCCGGCATGTCCAGCACTTGGTTCCGGCATGCCCGGCAGGTGATTCCGGAGTGTCCGGCATGTGGTTCTGGCACCTCTGAGAGGTGGTTCTGGCATGCCCGGCAGGTGACACCGGAGTGTCCAGCATTTGGTTCTGGCACCTCTGAGAGGTGGTTCCGGAATGCCTGGCATGTGATTCCGGAGTGTCTGCCGAGTGGTTCTGGCATACCCGGCAGGTGATTCTGGCGTCTCCAGCAGGTGATTCTGGGGAGAGGATCAGGTGGCTCCGGCATACTCGGCAGGTGGTCCCAGCGTGTCCGGAACATGGTTCTGGCACGTCTGAGAGATGGTTCCGTCATGCCAGGCAGGTGATTCCGGAGTGTCCGGCATGTGGTTCTGGCACCTCTGAGAGGTGGTTCCGGCATGCCCGGCAGGTGGTTCCGGAGTGTTCGCCAAGTGGTTCTGGCGTAGCTGGCAGGTCATTTTGCATGTCCGGCGGTGGTTCCGCCGAGTCGAGCCTGTGGTTCCGGCATGTCCGGCAGGCGATTCCGGCATGTCCAGCAGGTGGTTCAGGGATGCCCGGCAGGTGATTCCGGAGTGTCCGGCACGTGGTTCTAGCACCTCTGAGAGGTGGTTCCGGAATGCTTGGCATGTGATTCCGGAGTGTCTGCCGAGTGGTTCTGGCGTAGCCGGCAGTTGATTTTGGCGTGTCCACTAGGTGGTTCTGGGGAGTGGATCAGCTGGTTTTGGCATACTCGGCAGGTGTTACCGGCGTGTCCAGAACATGGTTCTGGCAAGTCTGAGAGGTGGTTCCGGCACTCCCGACAGGTGATTCCGGAGCGTCCGCCAAGTGTTTCTGGCGTACCAGGCAGGTGATTTTGGCATGTCCGACAGGTGTTTCTTGCGAGTCGAGCAGGTGGCTCAGGCATGCTCAGCTGGTGCTTCCGGCGTCTCTGGCACGTGGTTCTGGTGTGTCTGAAAGCTGGTTCTGGCATGTCCGCCAGATGATTCCGGAGTGTCCACCAAGTGGTTCTGGTAGACCTGGCAGGTGATTTTGTCGTGTCAGGAAGGTGGTTCCAGCTAGTTGAGCAGGTGGATCAGGCGTGCTCGCCAGGGGGTTCAGGCGGGTCTGGCAGGTGGTTTCGGTCTGTTCCGGGAGTGGTTCCGGCATCTCAGGCACATGGTTCTGGCACGTCTGAGAGGTGGTTCTGGCCAGCCGGAGAGGTGTTTCCGGACTGTCCGCCAAGTGGTTCTGGCGTAGCTGAAAGGTGATGTTGGCGTGACCGGCAGGTGGTTCCAGCCAGCCCGGCAGGTGATTCCGGAGTGTCTGCCGTGTGGTTCTGGCGTGTCCAGCAGGTGGTTCCGGCGAGCTCGGCAGGTGGTACCAGCGTGTCCAGAACATGGTTCTGGCACGTCTGAGAGATGGTTCCGGCATGCCCGGCAGGTGATTCCGGAGTGTCCGGCATGTGGTTCTGGCACCTCTGAGAGGTGGTTCCGGCATGCCCGGCAGGTGGTTCCGGACTGTCTGCCGAGTGGTTCTGGCGTAGTCGGCAGGTGATTCTGGCGTGTCCAGCAAGTGGTTCTGGGGAGTGGATCAGGTGGTTCCGGCATACTCGGCAGGTGGTACCGGCGTGTCCGGAACATGGTTCTGGCAAGTCTGAGAGGTGCTTCCGGCATGCCCGACAGGTGATTCCGGAGTGTTCGCCAAGTGGTTCTGGCGTAGCCGGCAGGTCATTTTGCATGTCTGGCGGTGGTTCTGGCGAGTCAACCCGGTCGTTCCGGCGTGTCCGGCAGGTGTTTCCGGTCTGTCCGGCACGTGGTTCTGGCATGTCCGGCACGAGGTTCTCTCACGTCTGAGAGTTGGTTCCGGCATGCCCGACAGGTGATTCCGGAGTGTCCGCCACGTGGTTCTGGCGTACCCGGCAGGTGATTTTGGCGTGTCTGGCAGGTGTTTCTTGCAAGTCGAGCTTGTGGCTCAGGCATGATCAGCAGGTGCTTCCGGCATGTCCGGCACGTGGTTCTGGTGTGTCAGAGGGCTGGTTCTGGCGTTTCCGGCAGATGATTCCGGAGTGTCCAACAAGTGGTTCTGGTAGACCTGGCAGGTGATTTTGGCGTGTCTGGAAGGTGGTTCCGTCTAGTTGAGAAGGTGGATCAGGCGTGCTCGCCAGGGGGTTCAGGCAGGTCTGGCAGGTGGTTTCGGTCTGTTCGGGGTGTGGTTCCGGCATCTCAGGCACATGGTTCTGGCACGTCTGATAGGTGGTTCTGGCCGGCCCGACAGCTGTTTCCGGAGTGTCCGCCAAGTGGTTCTGGCGTAGCTGAAAGGTGATGTTGGCGTGACTGGCAGGTGGTTCCAGCCAGCCCGGCAGGTGATTCCGGAGTGTGCGGCATGTGGTTGTGGCACTTCTGAGAGATGGTTCCGGCATGCCCGGCAGGTGATTCCGGATTGTCCGGCATGTGGTTCTGGCACCTCTGAGAGGTGGTTCCGGAATGCCTGGCATGTGATTCTGGAGTGTCCGCCAAGTGGTTCTGGCGTAGCTGAAAGGTGATGTTGGCGTGTCCAGCAGGTGGTTCCGGCGAGCTCGGCAGGTGGTTCCGGCATGTCCGGAACATGGTTCTGGCACGTCTGAGAGATGGTTCCGGCATGCCCGGCAAGTGATTACGCAGTGTCCGGCATGTGGTTCTGGCACCTCTGAGAGGTGGTTCCGGCATGCCCGTCAGTTGGTTCCGGAGTGTCTGCCGAGTGGTTCTGGAGTAGCCGGCAGGTGATTCTGGCGTATCCAGCAGGTGGTTCTGGGGAGTGGATCAGGTGGTTCCGGCATACTCGGCAGGTGGTACCGGCGTGTCCGGAACATGGTTCTG